>NC_058130.1:277334296-277341113 GCF_016433145.1 Gracilinanus agilis | reverse complement strand
TATAGGTATATATATATATATATATATATATATATATATATATATATATATATATGAAGAATGTTGTATTAAAGGTAGAGAACCAAATAGAAGTTCCTACCAAAACTTTATTTATAAAGCAGGAAGCCAAAAGAGCTCCTGCATGTATGATATTCTAACTATTTAGTTTGATTTATTTCTACCAGAACAATCTAGATTTCTTTGAGATGTTCTAGACCCCAAAAAGATTTTCCTGAGCAATACAGAGGTTTGTGTTTGTTTTTGAACTTGTTTGGGGTTCAAGGTTGTGGCACTTAACATATGTTAAGACACATGACTTCCTCTAAACCACATTCTATCCAAGCACCTCATCCTGGCTACCATTCTGGCTCCTATGATCCTATAATCTAGTCCCTTTTTCTGTCTTTTATAAGTGTGGCAAACTTTCTGTAATCCTGGTTACTGATTGGGTAAGCGCATAATTACTCAAATCACTTTAATTGGGCCCTGATTCAAGGACCTGTTATAGTTTTATTTTTCCTTTACTTAGATTTTTTTTAGACATGACTGACATTTTCTATTTCATCCACAAGTTCTTTTTTCCTCTTTTATATGGATTTTTTTTTATGTTTTTGATTTCTTTTGCAATTTGATTCATATACCTTATAACTCAGCCATGTATCCCTGAGTGATCCCTGTTTGTTATTATTTTCCTCAGGGGAGACTTTGTTATTGTTGTGAACTTTGATTTGAATTTAGGAAATTTTAGGCTAATAAATTTGCTATCTCCCAGAATCCAGACAATAAACCTGTTTGGAGCAGGCACCATGAAGATGCCTTCAGAGATCACATACTGCATCAAGAAGATCCAGGACTGAACTCTGGGATGTGAATTTGAACTTTGGAGGGTTAAAAGCATTTGTTTTGAATGTATACTTTTATGTGAAAGGGGACTGCCCCCAAATTGGCTTTTTGTTAATGTAGTAATTGTTGATTTTGTTCTTTTTTTTCTTTCCCACAAATTACTGCAATTTATATGTTGATTATGTTTTTATGATCCATTGAGGAGACTGGTCTCCCAAAGGATCAGAGTGGGGTATATATAAATGGAGATTTTGAACCTTGGACTTCATCCCCCATAAGTCCCTTAGTTTTAGCAAAATTCCCTTTAATCTCTCCTGTGCCTCCATGTTTGCATGGTCACGTTATTATTTTATGTTTGGCTGTAAGTCCTCCCTCTTTCTCTTTGGTTCCTGGGAGCAGAGCTGGTTAGTACCTTTTAGTTAGTCTCTTTTGTTATTTTATTATTAGTAAAATACTCATAAATATATTTCATATTTTGCATATTAATTTTAATATCCACAAAACCAAATAAAATCCTCACACTTGGTACAACATGAATACTTTCTTCAAGAAGAGATTCAGGCTCTGAATAAAGTAAAACACCAATAATACTAAAACAAGCGAAACTATGTCTTAATAATTAGGAAATGTGCCATTATAGATATAGGGGCCATATCTAAATCATTTGCTTATATAGCCAGACTGTGTATGTATTATAGGAAAACTATGTTCTATTGATATCTGCAATGCACAAAGCAGCAGAATAGTTAATAGAAAGCCAGGATTAGTCATGAAGACCTAGGTTCAAGCCTTGCCTTTAACACATAATTAATGTGTTGATCATGGGCAAGTCATTTAAATTCTGTGTCCCAGGAAGTTACAAGTCTGCACTGGCAGTTTTCTTATCTGGTATTTCCTACATCAATGAAATCACAGTTCTGGTCTAAACAATCAAAGTACAAGGAGTTTTAAAGGCCAAAATGAAAGATCTTGTCCTCAAGAAGTTTACCTTTTACTGTCAGAATTTTAAGATGTATTTTGGCACATTTACGGGAAAAAAAAATCTTACCAGTCTAATTTGTAGGTGTGACAGATTAACTGGTAATACATTCATGGCTGCAGAAACTACTGATGTGGAAACCAGGCTTTCTTACTATACCAAATTCACAAGGAAGCAAATGTAATTGGAAGAATATTTACATTCTTATAGTCTTCATTATCTTTTATTTCAGCCCTGCCTCTAGCCCTGGTTAGAAGAAATTAGGATCATAGAAGTACCCACATTGATGAAATCATGGGTATATTTGAATATTGTAAGATTAAGATCAGATATTTAAGGTTAGAATTAACTTTAAAGTCATCAAGTCTAATTCCCTAATTTTACAGATAAGGAGACAGGCACAGAGTTATTAAGTGATCTGCCCTCGGTACAATTTGAAGCTATTTTTCTGATGCCAAGCCCAGAATTGTTTTCACTCATAAACCAATCAATAAACAATTATTAACCATATGCTACTTTACTAGGTATTGGGCAAAAAAAGACTGCTCTCAAGTACACATTATTCCATTTGGGGGTTGGGAGGAGACTGGTAAATAACTAGTTCTAAACAAGTTTTATAGGCCAGATGGAAATAATCTGAAAGGGGGACCAAGAAAGGTCTCTCTGCAGAAAGTGTTATTTGAAATGAGTCTTGAAGAGAACCAGCATTCCAGGCACAAACAATGGGCAATTCAAAGATAAAGATAGGGTGGTGATGGCAAACCTATGACACACGTCAGCACTGACACGCATAGCCATTTTCGATGACACACAGCCACATACAGAGAAGTATGGGGCCACAGGCCATAGGATCAAACTGTAGTGTAGTGTAGACACTGTGTGCACTATAGATGACAATTCTACCTATATTAATTTACCTATTTTGGTTTATTAAATACAGTTATATATTACAATTATACATTTTTGTTATTTAAACTAAAAATATTGCAAAATTATGTTTTTTTCTTGAAGTGACATACCAGCTGAATTATACTCTGTTTTTTGGTGAATTTTGACACACTAAGCTCGAAAGGTTGTCCATCACTGAGATAGGGTGTAATGTTAGAACTGCAACCAGACCAGTATTGGGAGATTGTAGAGTGAGCAGGGGACTAGAATGTGAGAAGACTGGGAAGGTATTAAGAGGCCAAGGTTATGAAATGCTTAAAATGTCAAAGAGAGGTTAAAACAGAAACACTGAAGCTGATGGGGAGAAAATAGAAGGTGAGTAGTAGTTTTAAGTGCTGGAGCTATATAGATAAAAATGAAAATCTCTTTCCACAAAGAGCTTACATTTTACTATTTTAAGAGATGATAAGGATCTAAGCTGTGTGACTGGAGAGAAGGGGACACTTAAGAGATCTTCCTACAGCAAAAAAGACAAAACCTGGCAAAGGTCTGTTTAAACTAGTGTGAATTAGAAATTGAGGATCACTAGTAGGCTGAATGGAGGGGAAATAGTAATAGAAGTTTAAATGGAGAAAATACTTTGAAACAAGATAAGTTGTTTTGGACATGTTGAGTTGAAGATAATTTGAGATGTGACTAGGTGATGTACATTTAAAATATATATATATATATACAGAAAAAATAAAAGGGAGACCAAGACAGGGCCTTGGGGGTACACCCATAGTTAAGAACCATCAAGAGACTGAGAAGAGGTGGTTAGCTGAAATAGAAAAGAGAGAAAGAGAACTGTCACAAAAAAACCAAAAACCAAAACTTAGTGAGTACAGACTCCTAGAAATATAATTAATAGCATCAAATGCTTTAGAGAGGTCAGGAATATAACCTTGCCCATAGTGACGGTCTTTCAAATTTTCTGGGTGTGGAGTTACTTCTTTACTCATCCAGCGTGTGTGATTATGAGCCCAGTCTTTATTTTTGCCTCCACTATGCCACTGGGCTACACCTGAAGTCGGCTTATTGAATAAATAGGTTACTGACAACTCCTCTTCCCTCCTAAATTCCTGGAGAGATGACTGCTACTTGTTTCCGTTCAGCAGAGTACTGGATTTGGTGGTAGAGTGCCAAAAAAATGGAATGAAAGCAAAGAGCATTGTTCCCTATAAGTGGATTTAGAGAACATGGAATTCAATCTGTGTGACCTTTGGGAAATTCAATTCTGGGAGCCTCAGTTTCCTCACTTGTAAAATATTAAGATTGGAACAGCTGATGGCTAAGCTCACTTTCAGCTCTACATCTAAAGACAAACCTTCCAAGGTTCTCTTGTTTCCTCATTTGTAAAACGAGAGGTTTGGACTTTGGTCCCTTTCCAACTCCAGATCAGTGATTCAGTGATCAGATGATCAGGAATTTGCAAACTCGCCTAGGGCTGCGGTACTAGGACAAAAAGACCACCAGCCCTATTCAGATCAGCAGAGCTTGCACGCGTTCAGGCAGCAAATCACTCTCCTTTCCAGGTCCTCCCGGCATCAAAGGGTTAGCGTCGTGGGCGCGCCTCCAGCTCGCATCCGAGAGAGGCCGCGAGCCGGGCGCAGGCCTGATAAAGGCTGTTCAAAGAACCCGCCTCCCTTCGACTGACGTGACTGAGCCGCGCGGCAGAGCGCTTTTTCCTGGCCCTCTGGCGCCATCTGGAGGTCCCCGCGTCACCGAAGGCCGACATGGAGAGGAAAGTGGCGGTTGGTGGCTCAGAGGAGGCTGCGTCGGTGGGGTCTGGTGCTGGGGCGCCGGAGCCCCTTATGCCGTGGGAGATGGTAAGGGAAAGCGAAAGCACCGTGGAGTCAGCTTCAACAACACTCTCTCTCCCAGACCCGGGGAATGGCGGCGACAGCGCGGACGGGCTCTGGGAGCTGCCGGTAGAGCACGTCCTGAGGAGGCCGGAGTGCAACCGCTGCAGGTGACCCCGGGTAGCAAGCTGTATGAGGCGGGGCCTGAACAGTCGCGAGGGGAGGGCTCTGGGAGGAAGGTGCGCGCGCTACTTACTCCCCACTCCCCCCCCTCAGCGGAAGAAAAAGCGTGTTGCCGGATTACGAGTGCGTAGTGGGTCAGGCCCAGCTCCCTCCTCCTGACCCTCCTACCGCACTTGGGGAAGTGCTTCCTATCTGAAGAGGTGTTTCGTTCACTCGTGCCTCCTTCCTTAGTACTGTCAGTACTGTACTGTGCCTGGACTGCTTCCTTTTTAGTCCTATTGGGTCAGACAAACTGAACCCTGCTGTTAGAGATACGCCATTTGACTACTAACCCCGCCATTTAATTGATGGAAACTGGAGCCCGGGGTATTTAAGGAAATTACACAAGGTCACACAGGTATGACGTGTCAGAGGCGGGGTTTGTGCCCAGGCCCCTCCCCAGGTTGCAGAGCTGAGGTCTTTGCTCACGTTCTTGTGCTTCCTGCAGCATCTTGTGAGCTTCATACATTTATAATTGGAAGAGATTTATTTTATGTGCGAGGTAACATGGGGCTAAGAGAATTCATTAGGTGCAAATTTTCCTTCTCCATTTTCTTGACTCGTAGCACATTTGAATATAGAGTGTCCCAAGTCTTAGTGCGCTTTTAAAAACCGTTTGGAACGCCTTGGGTCCGGCAGTAGTTCGCAGAATGGGTCCCGATTTTAATTTCTAAGCAGAACTGCCATCACTTAAGGTCGCCACTTTTGAATTTTAAAGTATTTTGAAATAAACACATTAAATTATATATAATGTGATTATAGAGCTAAGAAATGTTATTGGATTTTAATTCTCTGGATATTTGTAACCCTTAAAATACTATACATGGCATGTCCTATGTATGTATGTATTTATATTCATTTAATCTATACACCTCCGTGTACAATACACCAACGTGTGTGTACAGATTTATGCATAATCTTAAGCATATATATGTATGTATGCTAGAAGAGCAAGCTTGGTTGTAGTTTGATAGTTTTAAAAATAGCTTGTTTTGTCAGTGGAAAATTGCTACTACCTATGTGGTAAAGCACCCACATTGGTGCTTCCATCTTAAGTGATCTGGGCATATACCAAATCCCCGTTATAACTGCTAATTATTAGTTGAATTACAATAGACAAATCCGGTATCCTTTTTGAGCTACAGTTTCCTCATCTCTAAAATGGATACATAATTACATTTGTAACACCTTTCCAGTCAGGGTGCTAAGAGAGTACTTTAAAAACTAGAGCAGATTATAAAGGTGAACTATAATTATTACTATTGTAAAAACGAAAAATAAATACTGGGAAGGAATTATCTGAACCATACTAACATTTACAGGAGAAAGTTGTAAATTACAAAATGTCAGGGTCAGAGCCTGATCCAGCTCTGCCAAAAGACCTAGAATTTATGTGTCATTTAGTGTATAAAGAGAGTCAGATTACACAGATTTCTCTGCCCCTTAAAACAGGAGTAGTGTTCTTAATATCTTTTCTTAAGTGACCAAAGAAGGTCTCTTTTTTTAAGAAGGCATATTCTATGAAGTAATAATTCCATATATAGTGAAAGCCAAGTTCATTCTTATGGCTTCAAAGCCAACTGAGATATCATGTCTGTAGGCATTCCAGGATCTTGCCAAGACATTTCAGAAGATTCTACTCACAATATGATTGATCACCAATTCTCATACACAGCTATTCAATCAATGAATAATTGGAATTATTCCTTACAATTTCTCACTAAAATACTGATTATCTAGTAGGATTACATGCAGAGAATATACAGTTTAAGAGGCATAACATAGTGAATATAAACTGAAGTTGTTTAATTAGATTATCTTTTACATTATTATGCAGGATGGCTTACTGGATGGTCAGCTTGGAAGCCAGGATAGGGAATGAAATTCTCTGAAGGCTATATTTTTAGTTTAGAATATTAATTTGTTAATCTTCTGCCTAAGAAAATCTAAGCCAGTGGACTTCCTCACAACGAGAGAAAGAGAGAGAGAGAGAGAGAGAGAGAGAGAGAGAGAGAGAGAGAGAGAGAGAGAGAGAGAGAGAGAG
>NC_058130.1:277105419-277331352 GCF_016433145.1 Gracilinanus agilis | reverse complement strand
AGAGAGAGAGAGAGAGAGAGAGAGAGAGAGAGAGAGAGAGAGAGAGAGAGAGAGAGAGAGAAAATAGAGACAAACACAGGGGAGAGGGAGAAAGTGTGAGAGAAGAACGACCAGAAGTAGGGGCAAAAGCAAAAAGTAGGGGCTAGGTTAAAAAAAAAAAGGCTCACTTCCCGTTTCATAAGCCAGTATATATCCCTTCTGACATCACTCAGGCCCTCCCAAGGTCATCTCCAATTGGAGATCACTCATGGAGGAAGTGGAATCAGACCAGAACCCCTTCATTACAGGAAAGGGTGTGTCCCAAGGATGCCAGGAGGTTCATCAATGAGGCTGTACAGTACAGATGTTCCAGCAAGGTGGCTGCCTTGCTGACTTTCTTGCCTAATCAAGACCTTATTTACAGATAAATAGGGATCTGGCCTGCCTGCCTGCCTGTTTTTATATTTAGATTTTAAAAAAGGACCTAATCAAGTTTTGTATCCTGGAGGAGAGATGGTTTTGTAGTTTTTAAAATCAGACTGTTGTAGGGGACCAAAGGGAGAACTATTTCTCAAAAAGTATCCCACTTTAATATTAATTTTCAACACCAAGAAGACCACAGTTCAAACGTAATAATAAAGGGTCTTTAATTGAGGTAAAAGACCGTAGTCTGGAGTCCTCACAGCACTGGAACATTTGGGGTGCCTAAGGTAGGCAGAGGGGAGCAGGGTTTTATAGTCTCTGGACAATGCCTGCAGAAACTGTTAGGAAGTTTATAGAGGAAGAGACTGGGAGGAGCAGCCATCTGCTGAAGAGGTAGGGGAATGGTACTAGTTCACAGGTAATGCTTAGCTCTGGAAACAAAGTATCAGGCAAGATAGTCTGCAGCTAAATTCCGCATGGCATTACTACAAATTAACCTGACCCACATCTGTGCTGTGGTCCTTCTGTTTCTGGTGCTGCACCTGCTCATCATCATTACTTTATATTGGAATATCTAATGCTTAACAACCTTAACATCCTTAACACCTATCCCATGAAAGATCTGGCAAGGGGAGGCAAAGATTAGGATTTCTAGTTTATATTCTTCACTACATTCCTTCAGGGTACAATAACATTTTTTGTCCTTTGTTTTTGTGTCTTCCAAACAGCTCTCCACTCCCCACCCAAGGATTATCTGTGTTGAGCTTCTCATATCCCTAAGTTCAAGATGGTCAATTAATAACTCTAAGATCATTTAAGTTTGGGAAGGTCCTCTAGAAAACTTTTAGGATCTTGCTGCCAAAGTGTGAAGCAAAGTGTGGTATAAATAATATATAGTAGTCTCTCCTTATCCAATGCTGGCACATAGTTCAAGGAATGGGTCTTGGGGGACAGATGGAAGTCAGACACATGGGTGGGCAGGTAGGGTAAAGGTTTCCTTTCTCTGCACCAGAGATCTGCCCAAGGCAGCTGCAGTGGTCTCTTTATAGTCAGTTCTGCTTTCACTTGGAGGTTTTTTTTGGGGGGAGGGGGCAGGTAGGAGGCCACAGAGCCCTGAGCTGAGGGGCAGGATCAAGCAGAGAGAACACAATACTGTACAGCAAAGTTAACATAGGTGTTAGCAAAAGTTAAAGTGAGAACTGATTTCAGGCATCCACTGCAAGTCTTGAAATGTATCCCTCATGGATAAGGGGAGACTACTGTATAATATAATACTGTAAGTATAATACTGTGATAGTACTGCATAATAATGTATAATATACTTTATTATTAATATTAGTAATATCTTATTGTGTGCTTAATTTATAATTAAACTTTACATATGTATGTATGAGAAAATCATGTTATTATGGGGCCATCAGTTATATGCTTAATATTTATGGTTTTAGACATCCATGGTACCCTATATATATAAAATTCCTGCTACACAGGCTTGGCAAGTTTTGTTCTAAAAGGCAGGGAAATTGTTCCTAAACATGATTGATCCAAGGGATACACCTTAGGCTTCTTGGTTGTCTCATGTGTAAAAGGACCACAGAAACTACTCTCTTCAGTTACCATACATTTCATAGTTGCCAAATCCAATGGCCTTGCTTCAGTCCTTATTTTTCATGCTTTCTTCAGCCTTTGACTTTGTGATGACTCTCCTCTTGATATTCTCTTCTCTCTAAGGTTTTTAGGACATCACTCTCCTGGTTTTTCTTCTATCTAATCTGACCTTTCCTTCTCTGTCTTCTTTGCTGGATCTTCCAGATCACCGTTTCTAAATTACAGGTGTCTCTTGGAGTCCTGCCCTGAGTCTTCTTTCCCCCCTCTCTTATTATTTCACTTGGTTATTTCATCAGGTACCATGGATTTAATTACCATCTCTATACTCATGATTCTCAAATCTGTCTTTCTTGCCTCAATCTCTGTGCTGACTGTAACTCTATGTCTCCAGCTGCCTTTCAGACAAAACAGAGAGGAGGTCCAGTTGACATCTTGAACTCAGTATCTAAAACAGAACTCATTATCTTTGCCCCTAAATCCTCCCCTAACTACATTCCCTGTTCCCTGTAGAGCAACACTATCCTCTCAGTCCCTTTGGCTTGGAACCTAAAAATCATCCTGGATTCTTCACTGTCTCTCATCTCCTGCATCTAAGCTGTTTCCAAGGCCTGTTGATTTTATTTTTGCAACAAATCTCTAACACTGCTACTACTCTAGTGCAGACCCTCATCACTCCATGCCTTGATTATTACAATAGTCTGATGGTGGGTAGACCTGCCTCAAGGCTCTCCCCACTCCAATTCATTTTCCATTCAACCACTAACATGATTTTCCTAAAGTACAGATCTAATTGTGTCTCTCTCCCCACTCCATAAATTCCAATGACTTCCTAGTACCTCCAGTAACAAATAAAACATTCCTTTTTTATCATTCAAAACCCATCATAACCTCGTGCTTCCTACCTTACCAGTTGTCTTATATCATAGCATATATTTATTTTAAAAAATATTTATTTAGAATATTTTTCCATGGTTAGTCATGTTCTTGCCTTCCCCTTTCCCCTTCCCCCTCCCAGAGCTGATGAACAATTCCACTGGGTTATACATATGTCATTATTCAAACTCATTTCTATAGTATTAATATTTGTAGTAGAGTGATCATTTAAAGCTAAAATCCCCAATCATATACCCATTGAACCACATGATTGGTCATATGTTTTTCTTCTGTGTTTCTACTCTCACAGTTCTTTCTCTAGATGTGGATAGCTTTCTTTCTCATAATTCCTCAAAATTGTCCTGGGTTATTGCATGCTACTAGTAAAGAAGTCCATTACATTTGATTGATGGCACATATTCTTTGATCTAGTGATACTAGATCTGTTCCATGAACAAGACACTCCATTTTTTAGCTCCATTCTTTCTGACTATCCCACTTGCTTGGAACTCTCTCCTTCCTCCTCTCTAACTGCTGACCTCCCTGGTTTCCTTTAAGTCTCAACTAAAATCTCATCTTCTATAGGAAGTCTTCTCTAACTCCTTTTAATCCCATTTCCTTACTCTATTAATTATTTATTTATCTTGTATATTACTTTGCATATATTTCTTTGCATGTTGTTCCCCCCCCATTAAATCATAAGCTTTTGAGAGCAGGAACTGTATTTCATTTCTTTATATCCAGTGCTTAGCATACTTCTCGGCACATAGTAGGTATATTATAAGTGTTTATTGATTTATATGGCTTCAGACACTAACTCTGTGATCCGAGGAGTCATCTTAAACTCAATTTCTTTTTCTGCAAATGATGATGATAATAGAACCAATCTTCCAGAATAAAATGAGATATTTGTCAAGTATATACAAAATGTAAAGATTTTGCAAGCAAAGTATTTTATAAATGCTGGATATTATTGTCATTTTTCCTTAGTGGTCTTACCCCTTTTGAGTCAAAGACTAGCATTTAGTTGTCCCTTCCTTTTAATGCTCATCATTCTTATACTCTCATTAGAAGAAGAGGTTTTCATAAGAGTATCATCAACTGGTCCAGATCATTTGTTAGAGTACTGACTTGCTGGTCACTGAACAGTCTCTATGCTGCATTTTTATTTTATTTTATTTTAAAATTTTATTTTTTAGATAAATTTTTTCCATAGTTACATGATTCATGTTCTTACACTCCCCTCCCTGCCATCCCCCCCAACCGACTCGCATTTCCATTGCTTTCTTCATGTGTCATCGATTAAGACCTATTTTCATATAATTGATAATTGCTCTGGGTAGTCGTTTAGTCTACATCTCAAGTCGTGTCCGCATCAACCCATGTGTTCAAGCAGTTGTTTTTCTTCTGTGTTTCCACTCCTGTAGTTTTTCCTCTGAATGTGGGTAGCGTTCTTTTCCATAAATACCTCAGAATTGTCCTGGATCATTGCATTGCTGCTAGTACAGAAGTCTATTACTGTAAGAGGGAGATTTTAGGTATTTATAGATATATAATTAAAGTGTGGCCGCCAGGAATCAACAATTCAGAATGATTCCGTAATTAAAATAGACCCAAGTCAGGATCGGGTTTAGGTATTTTATTTACAATTAGGAAAGTAAAAGGTAGGGAAATAGAGAGAGGGAGAGGCTAGTCCAGGCCTGCAGAGGCCTGGACGGAGAGAGAAGGTTAAAAGGCTAAATAAATTAGGCTACAAGCCACAAGGCCTAGCAATCAGATAGGCTAGAGCCTACTTAAAGGTAGAGTTTGGAAACCCCAAGGTAGGCCCAAGGAAGTCAGCCTAACTTACCCACGTGACCATTCTGAGTAGAAGCTGCCTGAGGTCTCATCTGAGATCCTTCAGCACCAAGTTCAAAGCGGGAACTTCCCCAACAGGAAGTAACCAACATACTTGAAGAGAAAGTGTCTTTCGTCACTTCCTGTGGGTCCACCTCTAATTCAAGTGGACAAATGGCAGCCTCTGCATTGACTTGGACTGCCCAAAGGGCAGTCCCTTGTTCTTGATTTGTTACTTATTGTCATGTGTGGGTAACTCATCTCCCCTCCCCACTAAGGGAGGTGGGGATGACATCATCTCTATGCCTAGGCTAAGTAGAGTTTGACTATGAATGGGCTAGAGCTAATTCTATTTACACATTACATTCGATTTTACCACAGTGTATCAGTCTCTGTGTACAATGTTCTCCTGGTTCTTCTCCTTTCACTCTGCATCAATTCCTGGAGGTCTTTCCAGTTCACATGGAATTCCTCCAGTTTATTATTCCTTTGAGCACAATAGTATTCCATCACCAGCATATAAACGATTTGTTCAGCCATTCCCCAATTGAAGGGCCTACCCTTGTTTTCTAGTTTTTTGCCACCACAAAGAGCACGACTATAAATGTTTTTGTACAAGTCTTTTTCCCTAAGATCTTTTTGGGGTACAAACCCAGCAATGGTATGGCTGGATCAAAGGGCAGGCAATCTTTTAGTGCTCTTTGGGCATAATTCGAAATTCTCTATGCTGCATTTTTGTTGTTCAGTCATTCAGTCATGCCTGACTCTTTGTGGTCCCATACACTATACTGTATATAGCATGCCAGGGCCAAACCTCCACTGTCTCCAAAAGGCTGTCCAAGATCATGCTCATTGCTTTTGTGATATCCATCTCATTCTTTGTCTTCCTCTTTTCCTTTTGCCTTCAGTCTTTCCCAATATCAGAATCTTTTCTAATAATATACTTTTATGATATAATAAAATAATAGTAATAATATAGAATAAAATTATGTTATTTTATTCTCAATATCTGGCCAAAGTATTTAAGCTTTAGCTTCATACATTTGAACTTAACAATGAATAGTCTGAATTAATTTCTTTAAGAATTGACTGATTTCATCTCCTTGCTATCCAAGAAACTCAAAATTCTTCACCAGAACTACAGTTTGAAAGTGTTGATTCTGTGGCATTCAGCTTTCTTTATAGTCTAACTTTCATAGCCGTACATCTTGGAAAAATCATAGCTTCGACTATATGGACCTTTGTTGGCAAGGTGATTTCTCTGTGTTTTAGTATATTGTCCAGATTTACTATAACATTCCTTTTAAGGAGCAAAATGTCTTTTTTAAAATTTTGTCTGCAGTTGCCATCTGTAGTGATCTTTAAGCCCATAAATATAATATCTCATATTGCTCCCATTTGCTCTCTTTGTCAGGAAGTGATGGGACCAGTTGCTAAGTTTTAATTTTTTTTATATTAAACTTCAAGCCAGCTTTTATACTTTCCTCTTTCACCCTCATCAAGAGACTTCTTAATTCTTTTTTACTTTTTTACATCAGAGTGGCATTGCCTCCATACATAAGATTGTTTATTTCTCCTGGTATACTTAATTCTGGCTTTTGATTCTCTAATCTGGCATTTCACATGATATACCTCACATATATTAAATAAGGCAACAATATACAGCCTTATTGTACTCTTTGTCCAATCTTAAACCAATCAATTGTTTCATGTTTGGTTCTGATTGTTGCTTCTCTACCTGTTCCTCAATAAACAAGTTTCTCAATAAATAAATAAGATGATCTATGTATTAATTAGAAATTTTGTACCTTTAGACTCTATCTCCCAGAATTCTTTCCCCGTCTCAAAAATTCTTTTTCTCTTTTTGTTTATGTGCATCTTTACATTATTGTTTATATAGTTCTGTAAACTCTTCCCTCTCCCTCTTCTCCCCGCATGTGTGGTCTGGGAAAGCCTCTCTTTACTGAAGGTTATTTTCTTTCCTCACTATTCAAGTGATATTTTAATAAATCTTATAAAATATATTTCTTGGAGTATTGGATATTAATTTTAATCTTTACATCTAGTACTGGTATCTCTTTGAGAACTTGCCATAATTTTGGCTTTAGTGTAGTCAGTCAAGTATAAGTAAATGTTTTTTCTGGAACCCTTTTGCTTTTTCCATATCCAGTGAATTTTGGCAATTCAGTCTCTAGTTCCTCTGCTTCTTTGAAAACCAGCTTGCATTTCTGGTAATTCTTGGTTCATGTATTGTAGATTCTTAAGCATAATTTTGCTGGAATGCAAAATGAACACAATTGTTCCATAATTTGGACATTCTTTGGCATTCTCCTTCTTTAGGATTGGGACATAAATGATCTTTTCCAATCCAGGTGCCACTGTTGAGTTTTCCTAGTTTGCTGGCATATTGAGTGATACTCTTAAACAGCATCATCTTTTAGGATTTTAAATGAATCAGTTGGAATTCCATCACCCACTAACCTTATTGTTATCAATGCTTCCTAAAGCACACTTCCAGGAGGTATGATTCTAGATTAGTAATCACACCATTTTGGTTATTGATGATATTAAGATCTTTCTTGTGAAGTTCTGTATATTATTGCCACCTCTTCTTAATCTTTTTGCTTTTGTTAAGTTCTTAACATTTTTGTCTTTTATCATGTCCATTTTTGAACATTATGTGTTTAATTTTCTTGAAAAGATTTCTTCTCTTTACCTTTGTATTGTTTTCTTCTTCTAATTCTTTGTAGTACCCATTTAAGAAAACTTTCTTATTTCTCCTTGATGTTCTCTGGAATTCTGCATTTGGTTGGCTATATCTCCCCTTTTCTTCTTTACTTTTTATTTTCCTTCTTTCCTCAGCTATTTGTAAAGCCTTATAAGATAGCCATTTTGGTTTCTTGCTTGTCTTTTTCTTTGGGATGTTTTTTGTTGCTGTCTGTACAATATTATGAACCCCTGTCCATGATTCTTCAGGCACTCATCCTTTAAATCTATTCATTATTTTCACTTCATATTCATAAGGAATGTTATTTAAGTCATACCTATATGGTCTTATGGTTTTTCTTAGTTTTTTCAATTTAAGTACAAATTTTTCAATAGCAAATAATAATTTTTTTGTGTGCATAATGATCCCTATGTCAATAGGGGTGATGGACTTCTGCCCTTTTGTTATAGTAGTCATTGGTGATTGAAATGCTATAGATGAAAAAATCTTTTTTAAAAGGAAGTTATATTCTAACAAGAGAGACAAAGATACACACATACACATATTATGTATGTACATATATACACATATATGTCTTCAAATATTCAAAGGGCTTTCAAGTAGAAAATAAGATAAAAAGATAACCTGACAAGATAAACTTGTCCTGCTTCTCCCAGAAGCCAGAAGTAGGGAACATGGGCAGGAATTACAAAGAAATAAATTTAAATTTATTAAAAAGAAAAAATTTAGATTCGAGGTAAGAAAAAGTTTCCTAATAATCTGGGAAGTCCTTTTTTTTAAACCCTTATTTTCCATTTTGGGATCAATACTGTGTATTGGTTCCAAGACAAAGGAGTGGTAGGGGGTAGGCAATGGGGTTTAAGTGACTTGCCCAGGGTCACACAGATAGGAATTGTCTGAGGCCAGATGTAGGACTTCCTGTCTCTGAGCCTCTTAGTGCTATCTGTGACTAATAATAATAATAATGATATTTGTATAGTTCACACTCTTTTGTGTCTTTAAAGAACAGGATATTTTTTTTCCATTTCAAGATTAGAGAATTTGTAATTATGTACTGCATCTTAGGTTCTTTATATACCTTTCCATAACTTCTAGTTCACATCAGATTGATGACTTAAAATGAAAGTACTTTAAATTATTTCATTTGATCTCATGGAATTTGTAAGGATCAAATAAGATATTATAATTTATTGTTATTCAATTTTTGGTAATAATATGCTGTTTTTAGGAAGTAGGGGTTCAAATCCTTTCTTTAACATTTAATAGCATTGTGTGTGACTTGAACTATCAAAAGAACCATAAATAATATATAGAATGATAATAGCTAACATTTATAATATGCCAGGCACTGTGCTAAATACTTTACAAATATTATCTCGTTTGATCCTCACACTAACCTGGGGAGGTAGGTGCTATTATTGTTCCCATTTTTTGGGTGAGTCAAACAGGTTAATAAGTTACTTGTCAAGGGTCATACATTTGATTTGTATCAATTTGAACTTACTTCTTTCTAACTCCAGGCCCAGTGCTCTAACCACTATGAAAAGTAGTTTGTTATAATAATTAAAGTTACTGAATTTAAAACTTTTCTCTTATTAAACAGTGATTGTTTCATGTTTTCTCTTCTAGTAACCATGATTTTGGAGCCGTTTTAAAATTTTCTTAGCATTCAGTGGCACAGAAATGTTTTTTTGAAATAAGGTCAATTAGATTCATGTACTTAGATTTCAAGCATTATAATAAGGCTTTCATTTATAATTATTACTTAAACATTAAAGCAAAAGCTCTGAACGATGGACATGTTTTAATTTAGTTTGTTTTAAAATTTAATTTTGTATAAATGGAAATATCTCTAATCTTGGAAATTGGATGCTACCTAAATACAATTTTTATTCTGTGCTGTTGGTTGCCTATAAAAACATTTTAAGATAATTATACAGTCCTATTGAACTAAATGAAAGGGAGCTAACCATAGTGAAGAAAAGAAAGAAACCAGGACAGAGAAGCAAAAATCTGAATGATTTCCTGGCAGGTGCTCTGAAAGAAACCTTTTTATAAATTATTATTATTATTTTTAAAACCCTTACCTTCTGTCTTGGAGTCAATAGGAATACTGTGTATTGACTCCAAGGCAGAAGAGGGGTAAGGGTAGGCAATGGGGGTCAAGTGACTTGCCCAGGGTCACAAGGCTGGGAAATGTCTGAGGCCAGATTTGAACCTAGGACCTCCTGTCTCTAGGCCTGGCTCTCAATCCACTGAGCTACCCAGCTGCCCCCCTTTTTATAAATTATTATTATTATTTTTTTTAAACCTTTACCTTCTATCTTGGAGTCACTACTGTGTATTGGCTCCAAGGCAGAAGAGTGGTAAGGGTAGGCAATGGGGGTCAAGTGACTTGCCCAGGGTCACACAGCTGGGAAGTGTCTGAGGTCAGATTTGAACCTAGGACCTCCCGTCTCTAGGCCTGGCTCTCAATCCACTGAGCTACCCAGCTGCCCTCCTTTTTATAAATTATTAACAAATTTTGAATGAGTTGCTCTTTGTCTTTTTTCATCTTAAATTTTGATCTTGTCTATTGTATTTTTACTTCAGTAAGAAGGACTCCTTTAGGAAAGAATAGTTTTGTTTTCCATATCAAGATGGAAGGATTTGTAATTAAACACTGAGTCATGTATATCTTATATAGCTTTCCTGTAACTCCTATTTCAGTTACCTACATTTAGTTGATACTCAATAAGCATAGATTGAGTGCTTGCTTAGAGCAAATATTTCGTTTAAATAGATGATAGTTAGAAACTTGTGATTTAAAGCAGTGATTCCCGAAGTAGGTGTCACCACACCCTAGTGGGTGCTGCAGTGATCCAGGGGGGGTGGTGATGGCCACAGGTGCATTTATCTTTCCTATTAAAATAAAAAAAATTAATTTCCAGGGGGCTAAGTAATATTTTTTTCTGGAAAGGGGGTGGTAGGCCAAAAAAGTTTGGGAACCACAGATTTAAAGTCTTACTGCTTTCTCTGTTTAGGCCATGAAATTTTGGACAATTGCTAATTTTCTTGGTTAAGTAGATCTAAGCATATGATTGGTTGAAAATTTCCCTATTTTTTGACATGGTCCTCAGTTCTTGAAAGAATTAAGGCTTACACTCAGTAAAGTAAAAGGTGAATTAAAACACACACACACACACACACACACATATATATATATTCATTCCTGTTCCAAATTCCTGTGTAGACATTTATATATATGACCTCCCTTTCCTGGCTTCTGGAGAGATTAGTTCTGGAGAGGCTTCCCCTTTCTGGAGGAGGCCTCATGGGTTGAACCCTTGCTTAATTCACTACTAAGTCCTCCAGCTGAGGGTTTAATGAGCCCTGATAGGTTGAGCTGAGCACTGGAAAAATACTTAGTGTGGTAGGAAAGACATCTCCTCTATCCTCTTTTTCATTTCCTCTATTTTCACTCTCTCCACCCTTTTTTGTAAATAAAAGCCACTAAAAGTCATTTTTGACTTGGGCTATATTGATTTTAAAATCGGCAACCATAATATTATCTTAGAATTCTCATATATTTAGTCCAACCATAAAATTTAATTCCTTACACCCATTCTAATTTTTAGGTAATTTTTTTGCTTGGACAGGGTTTTGTAACTCTTATGACAAGTTATTAGTTCTCTTTTTATTCTTTCTTTCTTCTACAACTCTCATTTCTTCTCTAATTTTTTCTCTAGCATTTTAATTTCATTTAAAAAAACATTTTACCTTTTTTTTTTTTTTTTTAAAAAACACTCTTGCTTTATCACTTTCAGGAATTCTAGTTGAGTTTGTACCCAAGTTCACTTTTCTCTGAGGCTTTAGTTGTAGCTTTTTTGGAGTCATTTTATTCTTCTAGGTTTATGCCTTGAGCATCCCTGTCATCATAATAGTTTTTTATTTTGAGATTCTTTTTTTTGTTTGTTTGCTTGCTCATTGTTCTAGCTCTAGCCTCTTTAGACTACTTAGGGCTAAGCTTTGAGAATTGCTGGAGGAAAGGCCTGGGCTAGTCCTTTTGCTATTTTCTTGTGTTATTGAATTATTAAAGGATTGTATTATTACAGGATTTTAGTGGACATCTCAGGTTTGAGATTTACAGCTGCTCCTAAAGTTGTATGATTTTCTGCTAAGTTTGATTGCTGTTTCCCTGGTCTGAGCTCTGCAGATTTCTGTGGATTTGATCAATAATAGAATACTGCTAGACTGAGTATGTCCACTGCCAGCTATTTACAGAGTTCTGTTGTTTCCGTGACAGAACTGTTTGATCTGGGATTCCTGTTCTAGTTATTTTGAAGGTTTCATAATAGGTTAGAGACCAGAACTAATACTCTGCTCGGCTCCTGGGGTCTAATCCACATCCCTACTGCTTGTTTTTCAACTTACACTGAACTTACTGCTTGTTTCCCAACTTACTCTGAACTTACTGCTTGTTTCTGAACTTACTCTGAACAGAGTACACAGCCCAGCCCCCACTACCACTCTGCTTGAAGTGCAACCTTGGTTGCATATCCCTTTCTCTATCTGCCTAAACATCTATGATGCTGACTTAGGGAGTGGTTAACAAAGCTGTCCTATGGCATGTCATTTGGCACCTATTTGCAATGTAGTGTCCTGGCATGGATCTGGAACAGCCTTTTTTTTTTTAAACATTTATTAATATTTTTTTTTTGAAAAGTTAACATGGTTACATAATTCATGCTCTTACTTTCCCCTTCACCCCCCGAGTCCCCCCCCCCCCCCCCATGGCAGATGTGTATTTACACTGGTTTTAACATGTGTCATTGATCAAGACCTATTTCCAAATTGTTGATAGTTGCATTGGTGTGGTAGTTTCGAGTCTATATCCCCAATCATGTTTGCCTCAACCCATGTGTTCAAGAAGTTGTTTTTCTTCTGTTTCCACTCCTGTAGTTCTTCCTCTGAATGTGGGTAACATTCTTTTCCATAAATCCCTCAGAATTGTCCTGGGTCATTGCATTGCTGCTAGTACAGAAGTCCATTATATTCTATTTTACCACAGTGTGTTGGTCTCTCTGTACAATGTTCTCCTGGATCTGCTCCTTTTGCTCTGCATCAATTCCTGGAAGTCTTTCCAGTTCACATGGAATTCCTCCAGTTTATTATTCCTTTGAGCACAATAGTATTCCATCACCAGCATATATTACAATTTGTTTAGCCATTCCCCAATTGAAGGGCATACCCTCATTTTCCAGTTTTTTTGCCACCACAAAAAGCACAGCTATAAATATTTTCATACAAGTCTGTTTATACTATGATCTCTTTGGGGTACAACCCCAACAATGGTATGGCTGGTTAAAAGGGCAGGCATTCTTTTATAGCCCTTTGAGCATAGTTCCAAATTGTCACCCAGAATGGTTGGATCAGTTCACAACTCCACCAAAAATGCATTAATGTCCCAGTTTTGCCACATCCCCTCCAGCATTCATTACTCTCCCCTTCTTTCATTTTAGCCAATCTGCTAGGTGTGAGGTGATACCTCAGAGTTGTTTTGATTTGCATTTCTTTAATTATTAGAGATTTAGAATACTTTCTCATGTGCTTATTGATAGTTTTGATTTCTTTATCTGAAAATTGCCTCTTCATGTCTCTTGCCCATTTATCAATTGGGGAATGGCTTGATTTTTTTATACAATTGCTTTAACTCCTTGTATATTTGAGTAATTAGACCCCTGTCAGAGTTTTTTTGTTATAAAGATTTTTTCCCAATTTGTTGTTTCCCTTCTGATTTTGGCCACATTGTTTTTGTTTGTACAAAAGCTTTTTAGTTTAATGTAATCAAAATCATTTATTTTACATTTTGTAATTTTCTCTAACTCTTGCTTAGTTTTAAAATCTTTCCTTTCCCAGAGATTTGACAAGTAAACTACTCTATATTCACTTAACTTATTTATAGTTTCCCTCTTTACATTCAAGTCATTCATCCATTCTGAATTTATCTTGGTGTAGGGTGTGAGATGTTGATCTAAACCTATTCTCTCCCATATTGTTTTCCAAATTTCCCAGCAGTTTTTGTCAAATAGTGGATTTTTGTCCCAAAAGTTGGGCTCTTTGGGTTTATCATACACTGTCTTGCTTATGTCACTTACCCCAAGTCTATTCCACTGATTGAAACAGCCTTTTGCCTTGTGCACCAGAGTGTTTTGCTCTGTATTCTTGGTTGGACCAACTCCCCAGTGTCCACATACTTCTCTGTTTTCCTATACTGACCTGAGCTTAGGTAGTGACTCACTGTGATTTTTTTTCTTGGATTCAGTCTGGTTTGTTTTCCAAATCAGTTCTGAGAAATTTTTTAGAGTGGGAGAGTTGTCTCGTATTTTTCCCTATTACTTAACCATGTTACTTCACTCTGTGAAGTATTCACTCACATATTCACTCATAATTTCCTCTAAGACACTTTTAATAAGGGAAACACGTGGGATAAATCACAGTCTTGAAAAATTGATTCTGGGCATGATGTTTTAGAAACATAATATGAATAAAAATAAAATAAAAATAAAAAATATTAGAAAGAACTCTGAATTTGGAATTTGGAAAAGACCTGGGATTTAATTCTGGTTGAAACACTTGAAAGGCTAATTCATTATGGACAAGAAAATAATTTTTTGGAGCCTTAGATTTCTCAAGTGTAAAATGGTGATAACACTTGAATTATTTACTTTGCAGTGTTGAAGGAAACTGAACCTTAACTTTTACTATTATAAATATAAATTATTGTCATTTAAAACGTGGCGAGCCAATTGACAAGCTTCATTAGAGATCTGAGTACTTGCTATAATAGTAAGGATTGAAGATATTTTTCCTGTCTTGTTTTCTATTGTTTGATTGACTGGTTGCCCCCTTGAGTTCTTTTGAAAGATGTAAGAAACAAAATTAATATAGAGTGATAAATTAAAAAATATTAGGGTTTCAATGGGTTTATTGAAAGCCATTTAGAAAAATGAAGCCATGTGCCTATTGAGTTATTTTAAAAGGACCCTCCATTATCTGCTCCTCCCATCCTCACTCCTGCTTCACAATCACAGAAAAAGAGAGGAAGTGCCAACCCAGGCACTCACTATTTAACCTTCTGTTTGTGTTATTAGGTAATTGCCTATGTCATTTACATAAGCCAGGAATCATGGGAAATGTAGTTTCAAGGACCCTAAATGTCTCCAGGAAGTTTAGATTAGGGACCTCAAAATTAGTTCTAGGACTCCCAAATTTCCAGTATCACAAAGATAAACTACTGAACACATGCTTGGGGGCCCAGACTACTAGGTAATCATTTGTATAGTCCTATAGTTGGCATGTTGTTTTGTCCTTGGCTCACTCAAGATCATATAGACACACTCTTAAGATAATTTGTCTTCCTAAAAATGAGGCCCTTTCTCCAAGGAATGCTGCTGTGGCATTTTTCTGAATCAGAACATTCTCTTTTTTCTGTTTCAGGATAAATGCTATTTTAGGAACAACTTTGTCTTCCTAAGCAAGTTCTTTTCACCTAGTGCTATTTGCTTTTCATAGAGATACCCCCTCTTATGGCAAAGCCACCCCAACTTTGACTTAACATTAGAATATATTGTTTTCACCTAACTCTTCCAAACTGGAAATTAATCCTTGCTCCTAGGACTTGGTTTTTAGTTGAGAATTTTTATTTTCATTTCTTTTTTTTTCTTATGTAACTTCAAAAAAACCCCAACCTATCTTGAGATATGTGTTTATGCAAATCTATATATGGTGAATTTGAGGAAAAAAAAGAATGTTTGTAATTGTATTCAGTTCCCTTACTTTTTTTTTTAAACCCTTATCTTCCTTTTTAGAGTCAATACTGTAAGGGCTAGGCAATGGGGGTTAAGTGACGTGCCCAGGGTCACATAGCTAGGAAGAGTTTGAGGCCAGATTTGAATCCAGGAATTCCAATTCCCTGTTTGTAGAATGTAGCAACATCTAGACAATAAACTCTTTGAAGGCCAAAACCCTTTCTTTCATTGTTGATTTTGTATTCCTAGTACCTTATACTGTGCCTGGCACATAGTAGGCACTTAATAAATGAATGTTGATTGGCTGACTCCACCTTTAATTCAATTATAAAAATGAAGGTAGTAGTGAATGGGTTTTCTTGAACATAATGGTACCTTTGGCCATTATGCCAGAACTAAGCAGATATTGATGTTGTAGCACGAATTTCATCCCTACTTTTCTCAGAGATTAAATTTATTATTTCTAAAATTGAGACTTTCTTTTTGATTATGCAAAGCATTTGGGGAAAGCATTTTATTTTTTGTTTTCATTTTATGTTTGAAATATTCTCAAACTAAAAATTATTATAAAAGACAGTTAAAAAACAACAATAGAGGGCGCTGTGGTATTTAGCTTTTCATATTTGGTTTTATTCTTGCCAAAAAATTATTGACATTTTTACATATCATGTAGTGTGTGGCTATTCAAACAGCCCAGTGAAAAGATATGAAACTATTTCATTGTTCACTGCTTTCCCAAAATTTTAGGACCTAAAAATTCTGTTGTGTACTAGGAAAGTTAAGATGGCTTATCTCTCTAAAACTCCCCATTTGTAGTCATTTAGTCGAAAAATAAAATTATTTTTTCATAATAGAAATACTTTAACATAAAACAATTCACTGATTTCTAAAGACTGTGTGAGCTTATTCAGATTAAAACCATTTCTGTGTGTGGAAAAAGTTTCTAGGAATAAATACTTGCCATTTCAGAATATTTTCTGCTCACTAAAGTGTTAAAACATCTTGCTTAATTAAAAGTCCTATTTTCTTAAGTTCTTGGCATCACTAGTCTCATTTCAGATATAATTTTGATTGCTTACATTCTGTCAACTATAGGTTGCTAAGACTGACATTATAAATTTGTGTCTTTCAGAAAGTATTCGTATTTCTTCTTATATCCTTAATGAGAAGTGAAAGAAGAAAAAAAATTTACTTTCCCCAAGGAAATTTTGAGAAGATTTCATCTTTACTTTCAGAGTATAATTAAAATTGAATGAAGGGTAGATTTTTGAAAAAAACACCTATCAATGAATAGGAATAAAGCATTTAACAGTCTGTAAGCACACATGTATGCAAGAATAGCCCATTTCTGTGGTTATGCTATAATAAGCTAGCAGAAAAATTTGCAGTCATATAATTTCTAAATATTCATAATACTTTCCAACAATTCATTAGTCCTTCCTGAAAAACCTCTTTAGACCATTACCATTTTCATGAGTGAGAAAAGGTAAAACTTAGCAACATTCTCAAGGTCACATAATAAGACAATGACCTTTTCAGTAGTTCCCAACTCACAGATCTGCTTTCAATATACTAATTCAGTCTTTTAGTGATTAAATATTATTCTGACTAGCCTAATTATATTCTAGAATGTTTTTATATAAAAATAATTTTAATGATTTCATCCATCAAAATATAGAGCTTAAGTTATATACAATTATGTGCCATAATTATACATAAACAAATTATATATATATACACATATATAATTATATAATAAGGAAGTTGCTAACGTAGAAGTGATAAGCCTCTTTGAATTTGTGATAGAGGAGATGATAGCTGTTATTGTCTGACATTTTCTGTATTAAAAAAAGATTGATGCCTTTAAAAACAAACATTATAGTTATTTCTGGAAATAACCCTTCTCCCCAAATTGAACATTTCCTTATAACAAAGGAAAAAATCAAGCAAAAACATTCCAGTGTGGTGGCCTCATCTGACAATGTTTACAACATTCCAAACTTCTTCACTATGAGAAGGGATGTTGTGTTCTTCTATCATTGGACCATTACCTTTCTTTCAGTTACTCAGAGTTTTGTTTACTTCTAATGATTTCTTGTATCTGTTCTGTGGAAATGTGTATACTTTCTTTTGGTTGTAATTATTTTACTTTGCTTTATTTCATATAAGCCTACCCATGTTTTTCAGCATTTTTCATGTTTGTCATTTCTTATGGTAAAATAATATTCTGTTACATTTATAATTCCACATTTTATTCAGGCTACAGAGAAAGAATTGGTGGAAACTTATGGTCATTTCTTTTGGGGAAATTAGGCTAGGAGATTTAGGACTTTTTCATGAATTAAATTCTTTTTTTTTTACTCATAATATTTTATTTTTTTTATTTGATCTCTACCATGATCATTACAGTGGCTATTCTAAAACTTCTTTTAAAATTTCCTATATCATCTTTTGTCTACTTTCAATAGAGGACCTCATTGACTTTATTGAAGAAATAATTTGTTTTTCAGCAATTCCCTCTTCCAGAGGATTCCATTAAACTTTGAAACACCTCAACATTATCTTCCAGTCTCCCTTCTGACGTAAAGTGAAGTGAGGAGAACCAGGAAAAAATGTACACAGTATCAACAATAATAGTTTAATGATCACATGAATTAAATTCTCAAGACATAAAGATAAACAATTCTGATGAGGACGTAAAGGGGGACTTTGTTAAGAGACTGAATGTGATTGTATATGGATAAGTAGGCAGTTGGTTGGAGAACCCACCAAACTAGAAGTGGTCAAAGCTTATGAGAAAAGCTAAGGATGACAAAAAGGTCTGCTAGGAGACTTAGGAAGCTATTGTAAACTAGGCAGTGCAGTGGAGAGAATACTGGATCTGGAATCAAGAAAGAATTGGATTTAAATCCAGAGTTTATTAGCTTTGTGTCCCTAGGCAAGACACTTAACTTCTTTTTGCCTTAGTTCCTTCATCTATAAAATGGGGTTAACAATAGTACTTAAATTCTAGGGTTGTTCTGAGGATAAAATGAGATAATAATTGTAAGGCACTTTGCAAATCAATTAAGTTATATAAAAGAATAGTTTTTCTTAGCTTATGAGGATATAGATTCAGTACAGAACAAGGATAAATGTTGATAATCCTGGTTCTGGTTCTAGTTAGTGTTGATTTCCCTTTGTCTACCTTCCTGCCCACAGAGACAGCATTGACAACAGTGACCGGCTTGGACTGTATGATGTGGGAGAATCACCAGGTCTATGGAGGCAGGTATCTGTCTTGGTGTAGGGGTTTTTTATTGAATCAGTAATACTCTAGGGCTGAAGCCTTCCAATATAAGTGAGATAAAGATGTTCTAGCTGTCTACAGTGTTCCCCTCAGTTTGTTCAATTGTAAAATGGAGATAATAATAGCACCTACTTCAGATTATGAGGATCAAATGAAATAAGTGCTTATTTTAACCTAATACACAGGAGTAGCTTAATAAATGTTCATGAACTGATTGACCACAAGGCAGTGTCTGTGAGTGTTCCCATATCCCTGTGGCTTTTAACCTTATTTGCTCCATAAAGTGTAGATTTCCTCTTGAAAATTCTATCTATAACATAAAAAAGAAAAAAAGAGATCATGATTTATTAAGTATCTACTAGGTACCAGGTTCCATGCTAAGCACTTCGCAAATATTGTCTCATTTGATCTTTATTACAATCCTGTGAAATAGGTGCTATTATAATCTCCATTCTACAGTTAAGGAAACAAACAGAAGTTAAGTGACTTGGTCACATAGCTAATAACTGTCGGAGGTCAGACTTGAACTTTTAGTCTTCCTGCTCTGATCCACCAAGGCCCTGGGTGCAATGCAACCTGGAAATTTGCCCCTTAAATTTCCTAGTTGCTTGTCCTTCCCAGACTTGCTTCCTTTTTTTTTTTTTTTTTTTTTTTTTGGTAATGTCCATAAACCTTACCAGAGACTACAATTAATGAGTTTAAAAAAACCAACTTATATTGCTAAAAAGAAGAGTGTCAAAAGAAGGAATAGGACCACTGCTTGGGAAAGGGACAGGAATGATAAAAGATGACAGAGAGAAGATTCTTATTTTGCTTCTGCTTTCTCTTTCAAGGAGAATGATTTTTGGATTAAAAAAAGAACAGAATCAGAATGGCTATTAGGAAGTTGATATACATGAAAAGTACTAAAATAATGAGAATATTTAGCTCTACTTGAGGAACTTAGGTCACTGACCCAGATGAATTACATCCCTGGTCAGCTGCTGAAAGAAGTGATGGTTGTGACTTCTGGGTTACCGTCAGCCTTGGAAAGACAGTGGAGAATAGGTGTGGTATTATAGGTTTGAAGGACAGATACTCTGATTACAAAAAGAAAGAAAATAAAATCTGCAAATTATAGGCCAGAACGCCTAGTACAGAAATTCCAGCCCATCAAAATTTTTATCTGAGTTCAAATTCAGCCTCAGATACTTACTTGCTGTATGATTCTAGTCATGCATTTAATCTCCAGTATCCTGATCATATAGGAATAATAACAATAGCACCTACCTTACAGGGTTATAATAACTGTATAGTACTTAGCACAGAGTCTGGCTTATGGAAAGTTCTATATTATCGGTCAGCTGTTTTGTCATTTATTATTATTATTTGTCATCTGCTCTTAGACAAACCATTTAGTCTTTCTGAATACTAGGCAACTCTTTTAAAACTAAAAGTGACAATTGCAGATATGCATTGGTAGAGGAAATTTCCTTAGTCCAAGTTCCCAATACCAATGAAATTATAGGTCAGAACTGGTTCCCAGGTAGTCAGAATTAATGTGCCTTCTGTTCTTTTGATTATGCTTTTTTTTGTTTTGTATATTTCACAGAGGTCTTCCCAGATTTCTTTACATTTTTATACTTGTCAATCTTAACTGGCTTCTGAGGAGCCTTAGATCTTATTTATTGGCAATTGCTAGCTTTGCTAATAAATTATGCCCAAAACTCTGTGTCTCAGTTTCTCTTAATCATGGATTTTTATTGTGACAATACATTAACTTACCATTGTTTATTTTATCCTTTATTGTTGAACATTCAGGTAGTTTCCAGTTTTTTACATGATAGCTTTTCTTTGTTTTTGATAACACTTTTGTGATATATTTCCAATATTGAAATTCTTGAGTTCAAGGAAGGAAGGTAGGAAGGTAGGATACACAAATGCCTAGGGTCACATAGAAATGAGTAATGTCTGAGGTTGGATTTGGACTGAAGTTTTCCTGACTTAGGCCATAGCACTCTAAACATTGATTATATCACCAAACTGTCTGTTGTACACTGCTAGATTTTTCTCCAAAGAAATTTTCACAGATTTGCAATTCCACCAACAATGAATGGATTTACCTATTTTTTTTTTTAAATTTAAACCCTTACCTTCTGTCTTGGAGCCAATACTGTGTATTGGCTCCAAGGCAGAAGAGTAATAAGCCGCCTGGCTCTCAATCCACTGATCTACCCAGCTGCCCTGTACCTCTCTAGCATTGAATGACATTTGGGAATTCTTTTTGCCAATTCGATGACTGTAGAGTAGTATCTCAGTTGTTTTAATTTTCTTCTCTTCATTTTTAGTAAGGTTGAACATTTTCCTAGAAATTATTAACAATTCATTTTTCCTCTTTTGAAAATTATCAGTTTGTGTTCTTTCACCATTGGGAGCTGCATTATCCTATAGATTTTTACATAAACAATCTGTAATGTTTATGTTAATATTTTTTCTTAATCTGTTATTGAAAGTTATCTTAGCTAGACTATTCCTTATTTTTGGTAATATTTAATAATGAAGGTATATGTCAAAATTCATTTAATTATACTTAATTTTCATAACTTTGTGTATACTCATTTATATCAAGTACACATTAGACAGAATTTTTGCTACTAGATAGTACTACAAAATAGTCATTAAATAATAGTTACTCAGAATGAATATAGAATTCCCAAATTCACTAATGAATTGTTGCTCTGGGTTTACTTTTATTATATTCTTTTAAAGTTATGATAGAAGACTAAAAGATCAAGAATATAAAAGATATTAATAAAAAAACCATAAAAGAATTCTAGCAATACCAGATTTAAAATTGTATTATAAAGCAGCAATTATCAAAATGTATCTGGTACTGGCTAAGAAATAGAAAGATAGGTCAGAGGAACAGAACAAATGTACAACACATGGAAGTAAAAAATCATAGTAATTTGATATTTGAAAAAACCATAGATCCAGATTTTGGGGATAAGAAATCACTACTTGGTAAAAATTGCTGGGATGACTAGAAACTACTTTGGTGGAAAGTAGGTATAGACTCATATCTTACATCATTCACTAAGATAAGATCAAAATGGTTACATGACCTAGACATAAAAGGAGATATCATAAGTAAATTAGAAGAACAGGGAATATACCTATCAGATTTATGGATAGGAGAGGAATTTATGAGTCAACAAGAGATGGAGTACATTGTGAAATGTAAAATGTGTAATTTTGAAAACATTAAATTAAAAATTTTTTATACAAGTAAATACTGCCAATATTAGAAGGAAAACAAAATTGGGGAAAAAAATTTATAGACAGCCTCTCACAGGTCTTATATATAAAATATATAGTGAATTGAGAACCAGGCTTAGAGACCAGGGGTCCTGGGTTAAAATCTGATCTCAGACACTTCCTAGCTATTTGACCCTGGGCAAGTCACTTAACCCCCCGTTGCCTAGCCCTTGTTGCTCTTCTGCCTTGGAACTAATACATAGTATTGATTCAAAGGTGGAAGGTAAGGGTTTAAAAATAAACAAAAATGAAATAAAATAAAATATATAGTGACCTCTATCAAATTTATAAGAACAAGAGCCATGGCCCAGTTGATAAATGGGCAAAAAATATGAACAGATAATTTTCAGATTAAGATATCCATGCCATATTTGGATAAATAAATGTATAATTAAATGTATAAAATGGATAAATGTATTTGGAAAAATGTGCAAAATCACTAGTAATTAGAGAAATGCAAACCAAAACAACTCTAAGATATCACCTGTTAAAAAGTATGATATAAACTCTTATTGGTTATTAGTATTGATATTACCAATAGTTGTGGTCAGGCTCTTGAGTCTGACTGTTGAAAAAATGACTGCTCAAATAGTCGAAGAAAACTCCTGGTCAGGCCAGTTACGTAAAATCTATTTATTATAACTATTAAAATTTATGTAAAAGGGAAAGTAAGAGGAAAATAAGTATTGATAAGAAGTATCTCTATAACTAATAAATTCTATATTAATTTCCAACCCAATCTTTCCCGCAAGGGAAGCATTCTTGATCACCAAATGGCAATCCTCCTTAATCTATACCATTTAACTAAAATATAAATTGTAACTTACTAAACTTTTTTCCAAAACTTTATGAACTTAATGTTTATAGAGATCTGCCAAACTTCCTTTCCCTTCAGCCAAAGATCAAACTCTGTCAGAGAAACAAGCTGTTCTTTTGATGCTAGTAGAGGAGTTCTGAAGAACTGCTCAGTAACTTTCCTGCTCTCTGATCTGACAACTTTCTAATTTCTTCAAATCAAGATATTTCAAATGTTCCACACACTCTCCAAGGCTGATCAGAGGAAAGCCAGGAACAACCAACCTCCGAGTCTCTGTCCAAGAAGTGGGTGATGGTTTCTCAACCGAGGAGCTCAAGACACACTGCAAAATTCTCTTCCTCTGACTTTGTCAGGTTTTCATGGTAATTCTTAAAGCAGCCCTGGAAAGTCTCAATCACTTTTATAAATCCTACATCTGACTACACTCTATTCTTAATTAAGCTAGTTATACCCATTACATACCTCACACCCATCAAACTGGCTAAAATGACAAAAGGGCAGAGTGACAAATGTTGTAGGGATGTGGAAAAATGGGGACGCTAATGCACTGTTGGTAGAGCTGTGAACTGATCCATCCATTTTGGAGAACAATTTGGAATTATACCCTGAAGGTTATAAAACTGTCTCTGCCCTTAGACCCAGCAATACTATTGCTGGATCTGTTTCCCAAGGAGTTCCGGGAAAGAGGATAAGAATCCATATATTCTAAAATATTTGTAGCATCTCTTTTGTAGATGCAAAAAATTGGAAAGTGAGGGGATGCACATCAGTTGGGGAATGGCTGAACAAATTGTAGTATATAATTATGATGGAATACTGCTGTGCCATAAGAAATGATGAACAGACTGATTTAAAAAAAAACTTGGAAAGAGATACATGAAATAATGAACAGTGAAATGAGTAGAACCAGGAGAACATTATACACAGCCACAGAGCTAATGCTGGAAGAATAACTGTGACTGTTACCCTCAGAAAGTGAACAGAAAGGTGAAACATGAAAGACTTAATTTATATGAACATGTAGGTCACCCTGATGATATCTTTTGAGATATAGGGAGGGAGGAGGGAGGCTAGGACACTTGTATATGATGGTTATTATGTAGATATGAAGAAAAGTGAGTTAAATGTATAGGGGATTTGTGATTTCATTTGTGTACCATTTTTTCTTTGTATTTGGAAATGGCTTGTATTGTTTAGTTTTGTTAACATCTGGAATAATAAAAAAATTAGGAAAAAAAGGCTTTTGTTATTACATAGATATTTGTGCTATTTTTTGTGCTTTCTTCTCCTTTTAATCATTCATAGGGCTTTTTTTGTTCAGATTTACAGTAAATAGCAGGATTAAATATTTTTTGAGGCAATCATGGTGCACTCTTAAATCAAGTGTCTATGATTTCATCAGTGTGAGTATTCCATCTGTTCATACTTATGAAAATCCCTCTGTACTTTTTAGTAGGTGATTTAATAAAATTGATGTTTGAAAAAAATATTACTCATTGACCAGCTCTGATAATGAACCTTTCTGAACTTTCCTAGACTGATACTTGGATAACTAATGTATAGTTTATTGGTTCTTATTTAAAATCTTGCTAGTTTGATAGGACATGCCAGAATTTATCCTCCACTAACATAAGCCTTGATGCAGCAGAAAAGGACTTTTGTGGAGGGAGTGGGATGGTTGTTCAATAAAATTGTCTTGTGTGATAATCATAACTCCATCTTCAATACATTTTAATTTCATTGACATTGGTACCACAATACAATGCAGATCCTAACCTCTCTGTTTCTTAGATAATAATCTTCTAGGGTTGTTGCTGAAAAATTCAACTTGAAGATGATGCTCTACTGCATTATAGGCTGGTCATTAGACAATAGATAAGTGAGTCCATCCCCAGACTGCTAGAATATGTATTCTACTCACATAGCTTTTGTGAAACCTAAGTCATTTTTCCATCAGGATGAGTTCTTACAATAGACCTTTAGAAGAGGATGTATAATACATATGTAATTACATACATATATAACATATTCTTTGATTGAAATTTTATAGGTAATGTAGAGACTGATATATCTAATAACTATGAATATATCACATAAGAGTAAAATGCAATATTCATATAAAATTTTAAGGTACCACTTATATATTCTTCAAAATAGTGGCCTTAAAAGAGTCAAGTATTTTTTATACCATGTTATTTATAGAGATCATAGAAATTATAAAGGTCTCATGTAAAAAAGTATAGGTATATGATATCAAATATACATAATATTAAATATCATACCAAATGTAAGAGACAGGGACTTGACCAGCCAGTGACCTGCTGATTACAGCAGTCTGGGATCCACAAGGAGGCAGTGAGAATGAGAAGGACCAGGAGGACCAGGCTTGTGGATTTGCAAGCAAGGCACTTTATCTGAAGTAGTCAGGATTTTTATAGGGAGAGAGAATCAGACTAGGATTACTATCCAAACTTTCCCATACACATGGTAACTGGCAATATTTATATGGTCACAGGTTAGGGATTGGAGAATGGAGGGTATCCATAGGTTCCATGATACATACATAAGAGTTTGCCTGGGCTACATGATACATACCCAAAAGTTTGCCGGGTATATAGATGCCTTCAGGAGTTTCTAGGGTTATGGGATAGAGGAGGAGAGAAGGGTGGGGGAATGTGGCTTGGGGATCTGCTTGATGGACCTAAGGGTCTTTGGATATTTGCTCGGGGGTCTCATCAACCAAATATACAAAAATATATTTTGTGGTAATAAGGAATATGCCCTAGATAGAGGAGGAGAGAAGGGTGGGGGAATGTGGCTGGGGATCTGCTTGATGGACCTAAGGGTCTTTGGATATTTGCTCAGGGGTCTCATCAACCAAATATACAAAAATATATTTTGTGGTAATAAGGAATGATTTGCAAAGTGAATATTAATTTGGGAAACAAATTGTGGGGTATAATCATAATAGAATATTATTGTTCAGTAATAAATTATGAACAGAAAGGATTCAGAAAAATATAGTAACAGTTATGTGAGCTGATATACATTGAAATAAGCAGGGCATTAAATATAATGCATATAACAGGATACATGAGAAAATTACTAAAACAAAGTTGAACTCTTGAGTAACTGAGAAATTAAATATGTACGAGTGAACATATCTCCTTGTTTTTGGCAGAGATCTATGAAGGTTAACTTGTTGGTTATGATTGTTAGGAAGATTGGTTTTGATGAACTGTTTTCTTTTGTTACAAGTTCCAGATGGCGATTGGGTAACTGTGATGTATAGTCAGAAATGATTGATACAGAAACAAAAAAAAACATCAATAAAATGTTATTTTTCAACGAAAAAGTAAAAAAGAAGACCTACATTTTTTTCAAAATGAAAATTCCAATTTACCATATGAAATCTTTACCAAGGAATATAACTCAGTATTCCCTGAATTAAACAATAGCCCTGGATACTTACCAATTGGGATTCTATAAATATTTGGTTTTGTTAAAATAACATTACACTTTCTTAATTTTTGATAGACTTTCTTTTTTTCTTCATAATTCTGCAGCCGTCCCCAGAAGGTCTGTTTATGTCCATTTCTGCCAGTACATCGTCTAAATATTTCTACAAACCTCTATATAATTCAGCATCCAGCAGAGGTAAGTAAGGTTGTGGGAAGTAATGGAAATCAAATAATTATATTTTTAAAAAGGCAGGGAAAACAGTATTGTACAGGTGGATATTAATTTATTAACACTTTTGACACTAAGTTGATAATGTTTTCTCTTTGGGAAAAAATATTTTTCTTTTTATAGTGTTTGGTTTTTTTCTCATTTGCTAGCATTTTAAAGATGATGTGTAGTGTAGTAACAGTGCTCTTGGGTTAAGAACCATTTGAGGACCTAAAGTTGTGGTCATAGGAACTTTAGTTGTTTTTTTAATACATGTCATTGGTGAGAATTTTGAGCTTTTTATAAATGAAGAGAAGTATTGTTTTGATAGTTTAGAAACTTAATCTGTATCTGAATCTAAAACTGACTTTATTCTACCTGTTCTAATAAGTATGCTTTTCCTCTTTATAATAAAAAAACAGTTTTTTAATTAGGTTTTTTTAAATGAATGTTAAGTTTCTTCTTTCTTCAAATCTTCCACATCATTCCTCTCCAGTTATTCACCTGGAGATATTTTACTAAGAAAATTGAGACCATTCAACATGTTCTCTCTTTCCTCTTTTTCTTCAGCTCAAAACTGCTGAACATCATTTTCTACTCTCTCTTCCTTTCCTTTACCATGTGACTATGAGGTAGTCCTTTTCCTTGAGGCAAATGCAAAGGTGTTGACCTAGGCTAGGGGGTCTTATCCCCTACTGTCCTATTCTGCAGATTTCTCCCTCAGTGATTTCCACTCTTTCTTTAGTAATTCCTTCACTAATGACTTCAGATATGCCCAATTCTCTTTAAACCTTACAAACACTTTTATTATTGTCCTCTAAAGCTATTACTTTATATTTCTCCCTTACACAACCAAACTTTAATAAAAAGCTATCTACATTAGGTGCTTCTACTTTCCTTTTCACTCATTCCTCAGCCCTTTATAATCTGGTTTCCAGGGTCATTGAGCAATACAAAGCAACCTCAGCTTTCCTGGTAGCAGGGACGTGCCAGTATGCTCAGTCAAATTGGTTTTCCTTTCTCTTACTCAGTAAAATCCTCTGATCTGTTACCTCATGGTCCCAACTTCTCTTTCTATCTTTATTATATACATTACTCTCTTTCCTATACTTTGTGGTCTAGTCTGAAAGCACTCTCTCTTATCCTCATGCCTTTGTGTTGGTCAAGCCTCTACTTGCAGTATGCATCATTCTCGTATCATAGATTCTGTTCTTTCAAGATGCAGCTCAAATGCCACGTTCTGCATAAAGCCTTCCTTGGTTCACCCAATTGCTAATGTACTCTTTTAGTTACCATTTATTTATTCTCTTTATGTTTATTTGATACAATTATACATGTATTTGTTTTCCCCCTGTATAGAATGTAAATTCCATAAGAAAAGAGATATTTGTTTCATTCTTTTTTTTGGTTACCTCAGAGATTAAGCACCATCCCTGGCACTTTTTTTTTTTTTTTTTTTTTTTTTTATCCTGGGACTCCATTCTAGGAGCATAGGACCACAACCAGTAGGCAATGGGTCGCTCAGGGTCACCCAGCTGGGAAGTGTCCGAGGCCGGACTTGAACCTAGGACCTCCAGTCTCTAGGCCTGGCTCTCAATCCACTGAGCCACCCAGCTGCCCCATGCCTGGCACATAGTAGGCATATATTAAGTGCTTTTGATTGATTTTTTAATATGACAGCTTTTTAGGAAAAAATTATAAATATGTTATAAGAATTTAGAAAAGTATACTTATCCATTTAAAATTGATTTGGCCTTTTAATTAAAGGAAAACAAAGTATTACGGACAGTACCTCTGCTTGCTGCATGCCTTCCTCAGGACAAGGTTAAGGTCAAGATTGGTCGACGCTTCAATGAGGAAAGGTAAATCCATTTTAAATTCAACTTCTATTGTTATATTTTTAGATATTTAAAATTTTGGCCTGAATTTGTCCACCAACTACTTCTCAAGGCAAGTGATCTAGTATCTTATAAAGATATATGATAGCATGTTTTAATTATATAATGAGATTTTTGTATTGGGCTTAAAGATAGGCAAAACAAGGTATACAAGTTGATATTTTTAGCTAGCCAAAAATTTTAGTAGCAGCAGTTCCCCAAATTAGTACTTTATACAAATAATATAACTTCGTTCTCCATAACTATGTATTGACTCAGTTAATATATAGATGTTGGATTATACTTAAAAAGAACCAATAGATGTCTTTTAACTCAACTGCCATTCTACCAGCCTTCCCAGAGCATAAATCTAAAATCTTGATCCTACTTTTCTAACTTTAATCCCTTTCTTATATTGTGAGTCTACCTGTAGCACAGGATTACAGAGAGCATTTTTTTGTGACCTCCACTGGTATTGTTTCGATCACTGTGTTGCTTTATCAGGCAGCCCATCCAAAATACTGGGGTCTAGAATCTGTGTAAAATAGAAATATATTCTCTACTAGAATGTTATCCCCTTAAATCATGAATGGTATTTTGTTTTGTCTTCGTATTCCTGACTTGAATATAGTAAATATTTAACACATATTTATTGAGTTATATCAGAAATAATGTTGATACACATGTGTATGGGAGAGATATTATATTAGATAAAATGATGGACTACCAGTCAGGACTCAGGTTCACATAGGCAAATCACTTAATCTCTTTTATCTCTCCACAACTTTTTGTGATTATACATAATATATCAGTTCTGACCTGAATTGAAGGCATGCATTCCTAACCCGCAATTAGCATGCCAATGAACTGTGAATAATTAATTTATTGATTAAGCCAGCATACAGCCTATAGATTGATAGTAACCAAAAGACTTCGGAGGTTACTTAGGCAGGTCTATAAATATAGTTTTGAGAGCCATTTATTCAGACTCTCTTTTAAACATTCCAAGATATTTCTAATTAGTAAATAGCTAATTAGAAAGTGGTCTATCAAACTCTAAACCACTCCCCAATGGCCATCAGTGATGGGGGTCATGTTGGTAGGAAGAGAATCCTTGTCTCCCTTACTCATTAACCAGTTTTTGTTAAAAGAAAAACATTTCTTGGAATTCCCAAGAAAAAAGGAGATACAAAATTTAACAGACTGATTAGAGCCCTTGATCCAAGGACCCTGATACTGGAAATAACCCAGTATATTACAAAAAATCCCACATCAACATAATCTTCTGTTGCTTCATCTTGTTGAGGAGGTGTTCCTACATTCTTGAAGGCAATTTGGTGAAGAGTAAGCAGGCTCTAACAAGCTAGAAAGGCTTTGAGTCTAATCCCAGGGATAATCCGAATATGTTACACAAAAATGAAGTGGTTTATCAGCAAGTGTTGGCCACTATGTGAGGAATTATGTGGCCATAGCAACCTATGAAAAAAGAAAAATGCAAAATGATTCTCATTACTTTGTGAGCCCCTTCTGCTTCCACAGGGCTGGTGGTGTGTATTTATAGACTGGGGACAGAATATACTAAGAATCATTGTAGACTATCTATAAATATACATGATATATACCCAATGTGAGATCTTTGCATATTTATTAGAAGAACTGAATGACATCCATATTAATGAGGTAAAAGGATTTCAGTATCTATGTGAAACAGGTTAAACAAAGAAAGTAGCATTGTATGTTAAGAAGACATACTTATGTGAGAAAATTTAGGAACTAGAGGGGAGGAACTTGTTGCATAGGATTTTAGTAATGTTTTTTAGAGGCCAAAATAGAAGCAACATTATCACTAGTATATACTATAGACCGCCTGAATAGAAACAAAAAATAGATGAGGAGTGTGGCAAATAGATTTCAAACCTAGCTCAGAAGCACAACATTTCAGTAATGGGAGATTTATATTATCCAGATATCTTCCAGAACTTTCTATGATCTAAAAGCAGAGCAACTACTAATTTCTTTTTTAATGCTTTGTTGATTTTTTTGTTTGTTTTAGAATCTCTATCCTTGTCTCTTCCCTGGCTCAAGGAGCCATCCATTAGAACAAAGACTTCTTTAAAAAAGGGAAAAAAATAAAGAGGAAGAAGAGGAAAAAAAATGAGTAAAACAAATCAATGCATCAATAAGATTTGTGATTATATGTAATATTCCATACTTGTGGATTGCAACCTCTTCAAAGCATGAGAGAGAAAATGTCTTTTAATATCTATTCTTTGGGGTAATTGTAATTCAGTTCCATTTGTTTTGTGGTTGCAGTTTTTACATTCTTTTCCTGGCTCTGTTTAACTTGCTTTTTATCAGTTTGTGTAAGTTTTTTTTTTACCATTTTTCTTTGTAATCTTCTTTGTTATTTCTTACAGCAGAGTAAGTCTTTTCCCAGTTGATGTGTATCTACTTTGTTTCCAGTTCTTTGCTACTATAAAAAACACTGCTATAAATATCTGTTGGCACTTATGGAACATTTCTTTTTATCAAAACCTTTATTTTTGAAATTTGATGCAAGATTTTTTCCCCCCAATTCATTTGCTTCTTTATTTATGTGTTAATTTTGTTTGTGCAGTAGCTTTTCAATTTTATATAATCTAAATTGTGTATTTTATTTTTTGCAATTCTCTCTATTCCTTGCTTGGTTAGAAATGTATCCCCTACCTGTTGATTTGCTTTTTCCCCCCATTTTTAATATATCAGGATAGTTAATATATTTGGGTCTCATATTCAGTTTATTGTGGACTATGATGTAAGTCTTTGATCTAAACCAAATTCTTCCCAAACTGCTATTCAGTTTTTTCAGTAGCTTTTTAAAAAATAATTTAAAAAGTTCTTTCCTAATTTCTATGATTTTTAATTGTCCTCTTTCTAGACCATTCCATTTATCTTATCTTCTTAATCACAACCAAATGGTTTTTATCTCCATTACTTTATAGATATAGGGTAAAGCATTTCTACCTTTTATAATTGTTTCTCATAATATGCTATATTTTTTGTTACCCCAAATGAATTTTTTTTTAAACCCTTGTACTTCGGTGTATTGTCTCATAGGTGGAAGATTGATAAGGGTGGGCAATGGGGGTCAAGTGACTTGTCCAGGGTCACACAGCTGGGAAGTGGCTGAGGCCGGGTTTGAACCTAGGACCTCCTGTCTCTAGGCCCGACTCTCACTCCACTGAGCTACCCAGCTGCCCCTACCCCAAATGAATTTTGTTATTATTTTATAGTGTTCTGTAAAGTGTCCTTTGATAGTTTGATTGGTATAACATTTTTTTTTTTTTTATCCTGGGATTCCATTCTAGGAGCATAGGGCCACAACCAGTAGGCAATGGGTCACACAGTCACTCAGGGTCACCCAGCTGGGAAGTGTCTGAGCCCAGGTTTGAACCTAGGACCTTTTCGTCTCTAGGCCTGGCTCTCAATCCACTGAGCTAGCCCAGCTGCCCCTACTTTAGGTGGCAGTTTCTTTAGCAGACGTAGTTTTTACAGGGTGGGGTTGCTAGCCCCACGCCCAACCCTCCTCCTTTTTCATCCGGACTAGGGACCGTCCTTGGCCCAGGAGTGGTAAGGGTGGGCAATAGGGGTCAAGTGACTTGCCCAAGGTCACACAGCTGGAAGTGTCCGAGGCCGGACTTGAACCTAGGACCTCCAGTCTCTAGGCCTGGCTCTCAATCCACTGAGCCACCCAGCTGCCCCCAATATTATATCCTGGGACTCCATTCTAGGAGCATAGGGCCACAACCAGTAGGCAATGGGTCGCTCAGGGTCACCCAGCTGGGAAGTGTCTGAGCCCGGATTTGAACCTAGGACCTTTCATCTCTAGGCCTGGCTCTCAATCCACTGAGCTAGCCCAGCTGCCCCTTGGTATAACATAAACATGGTAAATTAACTTATGCATTATTGAAATTTTATTATACTGAATATTCCTCGAGTTATTAAAGTTCTTTATTTCTTTAAGAAGAACTTTGTACTTGAAACTATTCAAATACTGGGTGTATTTTTGTAGATTCAGAAATACTTTATGTACTTTTTAGTTATTATTTGACTAGAACATGCCATTCTATTATTTTCTCATAGATATTATATAGAAAAACTATTGAGTTTTGTGTATTTATTTTGTGCCCTCCAAGTTTTCTGAAGTTAGTTTTCTTAGTTTAATTTGCTGATATTCTCTTATGATTATCATCACTTATCTTTATTTACCTATCATAACCTGAGGTAGCTAATTGGCATAATGGGAAGAGGAGTAGGCCTGGAGTCAGGAAGACTTCAGTTCAGATATGACCTCACACATTTACTAGCAATGTGACCTTAGGCAAATTGCTTAACCTCTGATTCAGTTTCCTCAACTGTAATATGGGGGTAATAATAGCACTAGTATCACAGTCATTGTGAGGATCAAATGAGATATTAGTATCTGTAAAACATTTAAAACACAATGCTTAGCAAATGATAGGCATTATATAAATGCATTTTGCTTCTTCTCTGGCTCTCCTCATCTTTATACCTTTGCATTTATACCTTCTCTTCTCTTGCTATTGCTAGCATTTTTAAATGTTTAAAAAATAATAGTGCAGAGAGTAAGTATCTTTGCTTTTGCTCCTGTGTTCAATGGGAAAGCTTGCATGGACCACTAAGTAGGATAGAAAGGAAGACAAAAAGAAGTCTTTGCTCAAAGACTTATCTTCTCATTGCATGCTTCCTTTTGGTAGATATTTTTTATGATATAAAAAAAGTTTCTTTTATGACTTTGTGCTCTGTAATCCAGGTATAAATGCAATTTAGTTATAATGAATGCTTTTTGAATAAATTCCCATAATCTGTTTAATATTTTTGTTAAAAATTTTTGAATTGATATTAATAATATTGGTCTATAATTCTTTATTGCTTTAGTATTCTTCAGTTTAGATATGAATTAGGTTTTTCCCCGTTAAAGGAGTATGGTAGCATCCTTCCTCAATTTTTGAGGATGATTTGTATAGTGTTGGTATTAGTTACTCTTTAAAAAACTGATAGAATTCTCTTGTAAATTCATCTGGACCAGGAGGTTCACCTCCCTCCCCACTTTGGTGTCTCTATTTAAAATTTTTTTAAATTTATTTATCCATTTGGTACATTAAAATGCCTATTTAACTTCCTCTTTTCTCCCTTCATTAGAAAAGGTGGAATCATATGGCAAAAAGATATATATGTAAAACTATGTCTTATTTCTATTTATCAGTTCTTTATCTAGAGGTGGACATACAGAAGTCATTCTTCAAACAATATTTCTGTTGCTATATATAATGTTCTTTTGGTTCTGCTCATTTTTCTCTTCATAATTTCATATAGATCTTTCCATATTTCTCCAAAATTGACCTGCTGGTCATTTTTAAAATTTAAAATTTAAAAAATTTTTATTTTGAATATTTTCCCCTAGTTACATATTTCATGTTCTTTCCCTCTCCCCCAAACCCCACTAACCACCCTTAGCCAACGCACAATTCCACTGGGTTTTACATGTATCAAGACCTACTTCCATATTATTGATAGTTGGACTAGAGTTATCATATAGTGTCTACATCCCCAATAATATCCCCAACAGCCCATGTGTTCAAGCAGTTGTTTTTCTTCTGTGTTTCTCCTCCTACAGTTCTTCCTCTGAATGTGGCTAGTTTTCTTTCTCTAAAGTCCCTCAGCCTTGCTCTGGATCCTTACATTGCTGCTAGTAGAGAAGTCTGTTATGTTTGATTGTACCACAGTGTATCAGTCTCCGTGTACAATGTTCTCCTGGATCTGCTCCTTTCATTCTACATCAATTTCTGGGAGGTCATTCCAGTTCACCTGGAAGTCCTCCAGTTCTTTATTCCTTTGAGCACAATAGTATTCCATCACCAACAGATACAACAGCCATTCCCCAATCGAAGGACATTTTCTCATTTTCCAATTTTTTGCTATCACAAAGAGCATGGCTATAAGTATTTTTGTACAAGTCTTTTTCCTTATTATCTCTTTGGGGTATAATCCAAGCAGTGCTATGGCTGGATCAAAAGGCAGATAGTCTTTTAAAGCCCTTTGAGAATGGTTCCAAATTGCCATCCAGGATGGCTGGATCAGTTCACAACTCCACCCTGCTGGTCATTTTTTACAGCACAATAATATTCTATTGCAATCATATGTCACAACTTATTTAGTCATTCCCCTGTTGATGAGCATTCCTTCAATTTCTAGTTCTTTGCCACTTGATCACTTTAGGAAACAAACTAGTGGTGTTGCTGAGTCAAAAGGTGTATACAGTTTTGTAATTCTTTGGGCATAATTCCAGATTGCTGGTTAGAGCAGTTCACAATTCCACCAATAGTGTGGTAGTATCTCCATTTTTCCACATCCCCTCCAACATTTGTCATTTTGCCCTTTTATCATTTTAGTCAAACTGATAGGTATTTCCTTTTGTGTAGAGACTCTTATTATGGAGTTTATGAACATGTTTTTAAAAAATATTTTGACAACTATTTCAATATAAAACTTTCCTTTGTAGTCCTATTTATTTTAATTTAGCATTTAATGACATTATCCTAAAAATGGGGCAGTAGGTTTCATCATATTGCCAAAGGAATCTGTAATAGGAAAGAGATTAGAAACTCTATTTTATGCCAAGTTATGTTTCCTTTTCAGAAGCTGTATTATTTAATTGTTATCATTGTCTTTCATACAATTATGAATTGTTTTTCTTCCTTATTTCATTTATTGAGTAGGATTTCATTTTTATTGTCTTTCATTAGCTTAGTATATTTTCTTATGCTCCTTCAAATGATTACTATTTTTATTGTAGTTGAGTTCTTAAACAGTGATGATTAAAAATTCTGAGAGACTGGGTTCTGTGTAAGAAAATCAATTTGTTGATTAGGCTAGCAATAACCAATACATTAATTGGGCAATGATCTCTCTCTGTGATCCTTCAATCACAAAGACGCACAGCAGCTTGAGTCATTAAATAGAATTTTGAAAGCCTTCCCCTATCTATCTCTAATGATGAATACCTAATGAGGAGAAAGAATAATTTTTTTACCTTTCCTCCCTTACTCCTTCCTGATGATGAAAAATCACATTTTTGGTCCTAGGATTCCAATGTCTAGATGAAGAAATCAGATTATGCTTGGTTATGAACAATTGTCCATTCATCCCAATGCAAGACTACTGCTGTCCCCAGACACACCTGACCTAATCTAGATTTTGTTTATCAGGCAAGATGGAGTTCACAGTCTTCAATTTCAGTCAACCCAACTGTGAAGATTCTCTGGGGTAGGGAATGTGAAAATTATTTCTTAGATTTATTAGGAACAGAAGAATGAGGAAAGACCCAAGTCTCAATTTAAAACTTAGAAATACCATATTAGAACTAAATCTTGTCAAAAGGTTCTGTTGATTATTTTTTTGCTTTTTAAATTTTATTTGCTATACCTCTGTGTCCTAATATGTGCTCAATTTTTAAAAAAGTTCCCTGTAATTCTGAGACGTATATGTAGTCTTTAATGATCTTATTTAGAAGACATAAGTCTATAATATTTTTCTGTTAGATTTGTCCAACTTTGAGAGATGGATATTAGTTTCTGTTGTGTGGGATGAGATTCAGTGTGTAATTCTTAGAGTAGTATTTGACTTGCAACTCCAATTCTCAAGACCCCTTAGTGTTACTATTCCTTAGACTAAAACTGCCTGCCCTTTCCCCAACACCCCATAAAACTTCTAGTTTTCCTGACTTATTTTAAAAAACCTTGAGAAGAGTTTATCAGTACCCTGGGAAGAAAGCCAACTATAAGATAAGCTGAAAGAGGGAAAGTACAGGGAGTTTCAAAAGTATCATTATGGTCCCAGCCTGGGAATCCCATGATTGTCACAGTTTTTCTGGATTATGGGGATCTTTAGGGGTACATAGAGTTTAAAATCATGTGCTCAAGACCATAAACATCACAACCCCCTCTTCTGTGGGATTGGACAGAGGGGAGGAGGAAAATCTTGCATCAGGATTATTATAAAAGTTGTCTCTAAATAAAACAGCTTTTGTCTGCCAGCATCTTATCAAGTCTCCTGTCTGCTCATTAGAGTGATTTTTGGGAGTATGAGCCCCTCCCAATTTCACTCCACTCACTATTATTGTGTTCCATCTATATCTTCTTACATTTCAATTAATTTTTCCTATTTTATTTAAATACTATCACATTTATTATATTATTATTATTATTATTCCTGTTGACTCCTTAGGAGCATAGGGCCGCAACCATCTCACGCCAACGGACTCTGTTCTGGGCAACTTCCCCCAGCTGGGCCCATGTCATTCCGACTGTTTTTGTTTCATTTTCGGCAGATCTTCGCCAGGTCTGTTTTGGTCTTCCAACTTTCCTCCTCCCTGAAGGGTTCCAGCTCAATGCTTGTCTGGCTACGTTAATATTGATATTGATTTATCTTTGGTTCCTTTTTTAGAAAACTGCAGTTTTCTTGTTTATCTCTGTATTGTGAATTTCTCTTTTTTTGTCTGATAGTATGATTGTAATCACTACTTAAAAAAATTTTTTTTTTACTGCTATCTTTTGTTTTTACTCACCACAACATATTTTCAAGTGTCTCATTGCTTCCTCTCTTAGAGAGAGCCATTCTATATAAGAAATAATGCTTTAAGAAAAAGAAAAAAGAAAAAATAAGAAGAAGAGTAAAAAAAAATTGATAAAATTAGTCTTCGAACCTGTTTAGTATACATCATACATTCCCCTTGGTCTCCAAATTCTCCTCTCTGTTTTTATTTACCTTCCCATTATGCAACTTAATCCTACAAAAATACATTGATTTGCCCACAAGGAGAGTTGCAAGGTTTAAATCATGATGTTTGAGGTTGTTTCCTCCATTATCACTTCTCTAAATTCTTTATCCCTTTATAAAGAAATCTCATAATGGTGCCTTTGATATTGTTGTTATTATTCCAAAGTCCAGAGATATTTTTCCCTTTTTATTTTTTCTTTTAGTAGTTTGTAAAGATAGGAGTAATTTATTGATTTCTTTGATAGTCGTGGGTTATTTTTACTTTTTTCTATTGTTTGGGATTGTAAGTTTAATAATTTGCTTATGACTTTTTTTCCAAGAATGCTTAAAATGGTTATTGTTTTTCAGTGATGATTACATTCAGATTCATAGGGTATATTCTTTTGGGTTGTATCTTGGGCTCATTTTGATTTTCAGAGCATTCTATTTCATGCCTTTCTATGATTTCTGGTATTGCAGAATAGTCTTTGTATCCTTTTCTTTAAATTTATAGACCTTATTCCTGGTTGCCTGCACAATTTATTTATTTTGTGATTAGAATTATTAAATATCACATGTCTTGGAGTTTGAAGTTTAGGAGGGACCCTCCCCATCCCCCCCATCCCCCTCCACCCAAGATAATCTGTGGATTCTTTTGACATTTACTTTTTGTGTTGGGAAATTCTGGGCAATTTTTGTGCATTATTTCTTGTTGTGGTTGCTGAGTCATTTTCATTCATGTCCAACTTTTCATAACCCCATTTGGGGTTTTCTTGTATAAGGATGATATTAGAAAATAAGTATTGTTTTATTAGTTTAAAGATAAGTAGAGAAGAGGAAGAATTGGAGTTTCAAATAGAGCTGAGAGAAAGTGTTGATTTAAATTGTTGGCAGTTACCGTTATTTCTATGATAGATACATGCTCTGGGTGTGGCATTCCAGGAGTGGGCTTCCGGCAGTTGACAGAACCACATGCTGGTTCTTTTCTCTCTCAGGACTAGAGAAGGTAATACCTTTGCCTCTTTCTATCTCTGTCTGAGTGAAAGACCTTGAAGGAGTGGAGTGTTTTCTTTTCCAACTTGGGAAACACTATTCATTTATCTGTTACTGTCTATAGATTGGTTAAACTGTGAAAAGACCAAACAAAACCTGGTCTTTGGTTTGGACTCTGAGTCTGTTACGGCTCAGAGTCCTAACTTGATTCTTGTGGAGAGTCAACCAGCTAGCCTTGGTTATCTTTATAACTTAAAGGCGAAGTTAAGAGTTGTAGTGGTTAGGTTTATTTAGAATAGTAAAATTTGGTTAGTTAGATCAGAGAAGATTAGCATAGCCTGTGAACCACAGGAGAAGCAGTTCCTTCTGGGATCTGGGAGTTTATTTGGGTGGAGTTAGAATCCCTTACAATTAGAAATCCTTTTTTCCTTATATATATATATTTTTTTTTTTAAACACTTATTAATATTCATTTTTTAACATGGTCCTTTATATATATTTAAATAAGTAGTTTATTTTTCACAAACAAGAGTCTCTTTAGCATTCCTTGCCTTATATTATTTTTACGCTTGGCAAAGATACTGGAGTAGTTTACTGTTTTCTTCTCCAGCTCATTTTACTGATGAGGAAAATGAAGTAAACTGGTTTAAGTTTGCCCAGGGTCACACAGCTACTAAGTATCTGAGGCCAAACTTGAACTTGGAAAGATTATTCTTCATGACTTCAGGCCTAGCACTGCATTCATTGTGCCTCATTGTTTCTTATATTATAGTATCAAAATTTTTTTTGACTTTTAATGTTCTTTTAGGAGGTCTGTGATCCTTAAGTTGCTCTGTTTATTTTGTCTTTGAGATGAATGTGTTTTGCTTGTAAAGAGTGTCATGTGTTTTTATCATTTATGTTAACTTCTCTTCTTCTAGATGGTCCTTTACTTATTTATATCCCCTTTCTGTTGTTCTATCCTTTGCTTCTTTGGAGAGCCTTGACATAGTGGATTCATGTTTGTCTAGTCTGCTAATTATTATTCTGTAGAGATCAAACATTTTGCTATTTGTTTCTGTCTACATTATTCTTTCATGGTTATTTTTTCCTTCAAGCCACTCTGGAATATCTTGCTTTAGTTTCATATTCATTTGGGAGTCCATAAGATTCTGTGTTTCATCAGGTGTTGATTTAATATTCTTTTCTTGCATTAGTTATTGAGACGTTTGCAATTTTTTAGAAGTTTTGTTAGTTATCTTCCCTTCTAGTTTACTATCTTTCCTATTGATTTATCTGCCTGTGCTCTATATTTTAAATAAATTTTTTGTTTTTTCTTTGTATTCCCTGTTTTAGCTTTTTAATTCTTTCCTCATTTATTATGTATTTACTCACAGGGCTGGACCTCAAAATTATCACATACTCCTCTCACATTGTGAATTTACTTTTCACTATTTCTAGTACTAAGCCGTTTCTTAGGGGACAGGACTGATCCCATTTGAATGCTGATTCTATTTCCTTTAAGTCTGAAGTAGCCCCACACTCTGCCCCTCTTTCTCAGTTCCCTCTGTAAGTTATTCTTGACTTTGAGTCTTTTTCTTTTACCTTTTGGAATATTATAATATAAGACTTTGTTTCTCTTTATCATAGTTGCATCATAGTCTTGTAAGATCTTGAATATAATTCCTTGGTAGCTTATTGGTTTATTTACTTGGTACTTTTTTTCTTTCTGGCTGCTTGTAGTATTTTTTCCCCTGAACTGGACAATGCTAGAATTTGGCTGTGAAATTCTTGGGAATTTGCTTTTTTTTTTTTTTATGGTGTAATTGTTTGATTTTTTCTGTTATTATTTTGTACTTTGATTCTAATAGTTCTGGTAGTTTTTATTTATGAAATGGAGTGTTCATGGGTTTGTTTTGGTTTTGGGGGGGTTTTTGGTCATTGTTTTCATAGACATCGTAGACATAGAATCAGACATAGAGAGTCTGATTATTCTTAAATTGTTTTTTTCTCTACCTATTTTTTCCAATTTTCTGTTTTTTCTATTTCTTTTCAGTTATTTTCAATATTGTATATTTTCTTTTATAATCTTTTGATTTTGAGGATTTTTCTGCAATCTTTTCTAAATTATTATTTTCCTTACAAATTTTTCCTCCAGAAAATTTATTTCAATTCCAATTTCCTTACTTTAACTCTTGCTTCATTTCTTGTAGCTATTCTGCTATAAGACTTTTTTAAAAACAGAAAATAATACTTTTTAAATTCATGACTCTCTTTTGCTTGTTGTGGAATAACTTTAAAAAAATAACATTGTATTTCAGGTTTTTCATAATACAAATTATTTCTTAATTTTGTTTGATTTTTCCTTTCTTTTTCACCATTGACCAGATAAAGAAATTGGGGCTTAGAGGGGTTACATGAGTTGTGTATGGTAACATAGTTAGAAATGGTCAGAAGCAAGTTTCAAACCCAGCTCTCTCACTCTAACTTTAGCACTTTTTTCTTTAAGCTATACTACTTCAAACTGCATGAAATATTACAATGTGAAATTAGATGGGAAAGCTAGATTGGAACCAAATTGCTGTGGGTCTCCTCTTGTTAAAAACATCAGTGACTCCCTATTACTTAACATTTTAAATTTAGACTTTGCTTGGTATTTAAAGCCATCCATAGTTTGTTACAAATTTATACCTTTTTGCCTTTTCTAATAAGATTCCCATCTATGCACTTTAGGTTCTAGCTGAACTGGATAACTTTGGTTCCCATATACCTGTTTTGATGTCCTGATTTGTTCACACTGTTCTCTATGTTTTGAATGTCTTATATCTGTCTTTTTACCTGTTGAATTCCCATTCATTGTTTTAAGGCCCAATGTCAAATTACTGTGCCTCCTTGAAGTCTTCTTTGATAAATCTTACATAGCACTTAGTTTTGCATTTCTCTTATATGTTTGTTACCTGTGGTTAGGGATATTTCTTCCACAAGATATCCTAGACTTACAGGGCTGAATTTATTCTGGGGATGACCTAATTCCTAAGAGAGGAGTTAATCTTTTCTTATTTTTCTAGCTTGTTTTGTACTCATCCTGGAGATTGTGTTTTATGAATTATGTACTACGAAATTTCAGTCTTATGCTGTAATTCACCATATTTTGAAATCATTTTTTCTGAATCCTCAATCCCTATTCCCAAATTCTTGTTGTGTGCTTAGGAATGTCAGAGCTATATTATATATATAGCCTGAGAAAGACATAATCAAAAAATGTCTCTTTGAAAGAAATCTTATGATTCATTCTATATTAAAATGTATGGGATTTATATATATATATATATGCATATATACACACACACACAATATTATAGACCTTTGTCAATGCTAATAGTGGAGAATGAACTGATTAATTTATGTAGGTACTTCCCTTAAAAAACTTTGCTTTTATTTTTTTTTTCAGCACCTTAGGAAAAAAAGGTATCTGCTACATCTTGACCTGATACTTGACATTATAGCTGGTTTAGTAGTTTCAGGGTCATGAATTGTTGGCTTCTCATATGCTAGTCTTTTATTGTGCCCATTTTTGCATGAAATTATCCCTTATTATCTCTAATTTTCTTTTTTTTTTTTCTTAAACCCTTACCTTCCATCTTGTAGTCAATATTGTGTATTGGTTCCAAGACAGAAGAGCAGTAAGGACTAGGAAATGGGGGTTAAGTGACTTTCCCAGGGTCACACAGCTAGGAAGTATCTGTATTCATATTTGAACGTAGGACCTCCCTGTCTCTGGGCCTGGCTCTTATTCCACAGAGCCACCTAGCTTCTCCCATCTCTGATTTTCTTGAAGAGATCTCTTGTCTTTCTCATTCTATTATTTTCTTCTGTTTATTTGCATTGTTGATTTAAGAAAACTTTCTTTTCTCTCCTTGCTATTCATTGGAATTCTGCATTCATTTGGGTATATATTTCTCTTTTCTCTTTCCTTTTTGCTTTCCTGCTTTTCTTCTTTCCTCAGCTATTTGCAAAGCTTTATCAGATAGCTATTTTGCATTCTTGATTTTCTTTTTCTTAAGGATTTTTTTTTGTTGCTGCCTCCTGTACAGTCTTGTGAAACTCTGATCATAGTTCTTCAGGCTCTCTATCTCCTAGATCTAATCCCTTAAATCTATTTGTCACTTCCACTTCATCTTCATAAGGGATGTTATTTAGGTCATATGTAGGTGACTTGATGATTTTTCCTACTTTCTTTAAGTCTGAATTTTGCAATAAGAAGCTCATGTTCTGAACCACAGTCAGCTCCAGGTCTTGTTTTATCTCCAAGAGTATAGAACTTCTCCAGATACACCACTTTGTTCTAAGAGGTCTTTATAATCGAAGTTATGGTTTTCCCAGTGACAGTATCTGTGATGAAAATTGGACTGTAAGGAAAGCTGAGCACTGCAGAATAGATGTTTTAGAATTGTGGTGCTGAAGAAGACTTTTGAGAGTCCCTTGGATAGCAAGGAAATCAAATTAGTCAATACTTAAATTTATTCAGAGTATTACTGGAAGGTCAGATATTGAAGCTAAAACTTAAATACTTTGGCCACATAATGAGAAGACAGAAATCATTGGAAAAGACCCTGATGTTGTTAAAGATGAGAAGAAAAGGAATAGGGGACAACAGAAGATGAGATGAATAGTCAGTATCATGTAAATAACAAACATGAACTTGGACAGACTGAGAGATAATGGAAGATTTCAAGGGCCTGGTTTGGTCCATAAGGTCATGAAGAGTCAGACACAACTAAACAACAACATGCAAGTCTATTCCAGAATGGAGCTAGAAGGAGACTGAGGTTCTTGCCTATCTATAACCCAGGTGGCTCAACCTATATTGGGCTCTTCTCTCAGTAAAATGAGGTTGTCTGTGGGATATAGTGGAATCAGTAGTGTCATATGCTTGACTGTAGCTTTAGTATAGTCTTATAGCTGGGAAGTAAGGGTTTCATACTGTGAAGAGTAATTCTTTTTTTTAAAAATATTTATTACTATTTATTTTTTGAAACGTTAACATGGTTACATAATTCATGCTCTTACTTTCCCTTCATACCCTGACTGCCCCCAACCCCCATGGCTGATGTGTATTTCCACTGGTTTTAACATGTGTCATTGATCAAGACCTATTTCCAAATTTTTGTTAGTTGCATTGGTGTGGTAGTTTCGAGTCTACATCCCCAATCATGTCTGCCTCAACCCATGTGTTCAAGCAGTTGTTTTTCTTCTGTTTTCACTCCTGTAGTTCTTCCTCTAAATGTGGCTAGCGTTCTTTTCCATAAATCCCTCAGAATTGTCCTGGGTCATTGCATTGCTGCTAGTACAGAAGTCCATTACATTCTATTTTACCACAGTGTATTGGTCTCTGTGTACAATGTTCTTCTGGCTCTGCTCCTTTCACTCTGCATCAATTGCTGGAGGCCTTTCCAGTTCACATGGAATTCCTCCAGTTTATTATTCCTTTGAGCACAATAGTATTCCATCACCCGCATATACCACAATTTGTTCAGCCATTCCCCAATTGAAGGGCATACCCTCATTTTCCAGTTTTTTGCCACCATAAAAAGCACAGCTATAAATATTTTTGTATAAGTCTGTTTATCTATGATCTCTTTGGGGAACAAACCCAACAGTGGTATGGCTGGATCAAAGGGCAGGCATTCTTTTATAGCCCTTTGAGTATAGTTCCAAATTGCCAGCCAAAATGGTTGGATCAGTTCACAACTCCACCAGCAATGCATTAATGTCCCAGTTTTGCCACATCCCCTCCAGCATTCATTATTTTCCCCTTCTTTCATTTTAGCCAATCTGCTAGGTGTGAGGTGATACCTCAGAGTTGTTTTGATTTGCATTTCTCTAATTGTTAGAGATTTAGAACACTTTCTCATGTGCTTATTGATACTTTTGATTTCTTTATCTGAAAATTGCCTATTCATGTCCCTTGTCCATTTATCAATTGGGGAATGGCTTGATTTTTTTATACAATTGGTTTAACTTCTTGTATATTTGAGTAATTAGACCTCTGTCAGAGTTTTTTGTTATAAAGATTTTTTCCCAATTTGTTGTTTCCCTTCTGATTTTGACTACTTTGTTTTTGTTTGTACAAAAGCTTTTTAGTTTAATGTAATCAAAATCATTTATTTTACATTTTGTAATTTTCTCTAACTCTTGCCTAGTTTTGAAATCTTTCCTTTCCCAGAGATCTGACAAGTAAATTACTCTATGTTCACTTAACTTATTTATAGTTTCCCTCTTTATATTCAAGTCATTAACCCATTCTGAATTTATCTTCGTGTAGGGTGTGAGATGTTGGTTTAAACCTATTCTCTTCCATATTGTTTTCCAAATTTCCCAGCAGTTTTTGTCAAATAGTGGATTTTTGTCCCCAAAGTTAGGCTCTTTGGGTTTATCATACACTGTCTTGCTTATGTCACTTACCCCAAGTTTATTCCACTGATCCTCCCTTCTGTCTCTTAGCCAGTACCATACTGATTTGATGACTGCTGCTTTATAGTACAGTTTAATATATGGTACAGCTAGGCCACCTTCCTTCACATTTTTTTTTCATTATTTTCCTTGATATTCTTGATCTTTTGTTATTCCAAATGAAATTTGTTATAATTTTCCCTAATTCAGTAAAAAAGTTTTTTGGTAATTTGATAGGTATGGCGCTAAATAGGTAAATTAATTTGGGTAGAATGGTCATTTTTATTATGTTAGCTCATCCTACCCATGAGCAATCAATATTTTTCCAATTGTTTAGATCTAGTTTTAATAGTTTGGAAAGTGTTTTGTAGTTGTTTTCATATAATTCCTGTGTTTGTTTTGGTAGATAGTATTATATAATAGTATAAGTATTTTATATTATCTAGGGTGATTTTAAATGGTGTTTCTCTTTCTACTTCTTGCTGCTGTGATGTGTTGGAAATATATAGAAATGCTGATAATTTATGTGCATTTATTTTGTATCCTGCAACTTTGCTAAAATTGTTGATTATTTCTACAAGCTTCTTAGTTGATTCTCTAGGATTTTTTAAGTAGACCATCATATCATCTGCAAAGAGTGATAGCTTAGTCTCCTCATTGCCTATTTTGATACCTTGAATTTCTTTTTCTTCTCTAATTGCTACTGCTAGTGTTTCTAGTACAATGTTAAATAATAGAGGTGATAATGGGCATCCTTGTTTCACTCCTGATCTTATTGGAAAGGCTTCTAATTTATCCCCATTGCATATGATGCTTGTGGATGGTTTTAGGTGTATACTGTTTATTATTTTTAGGAAAGGTCCTTCTATTCCTATACTTTCCAGGGTTTTCAATAGGAATGGATGCTGAATTTTGTCAAAGGCTTTTTCAGCATCTATTGAGATAATCATGTGATTTTTGTTTGTTAGATTGTTGATATGGTCAATTATGTGGATGGTTTTCCTCATGTTGAACCATCCTTGCATTCCTTGTATAAATCCCACCTGATCATGGTGGATGATCCTTTTGATCACTTGCTGGAGTCTCTTTGCTAATATTCTATTTAAAATTTTTGCATCTTTGTCCATCAGGGAGATTGGTCTGTAATTTTCTTTCTCTGTTTTTGATCTACCTGGCTTTGGAATCAGTACCATATTTGTGTGATAAAAGGAATTTGGTGGGACTCCTTTGCTTATCATATCAAATAATTTGTATAGTATTGGGATTAGTTGCTCTTTGAAGGTTTGATAGATTTCACTTGTGAATCCATCTGGTCCTGGAGATTTTTTTCTTAGGGAGTTCTTTGATGGCTTGTTCAATTTCTTTTTCTGATATGGGATTATTTAGGTATTCTATTTCTTCTACTGTTAATCTAGGCACTTTATATTTTTGTAAACATTCATATCTCCTAGATTGCTATATTTATTGTCATATAATTGGGCAAAATAGTTTTTAATGATTGCCTTAATTTCCTCTTCATTAGAGGTGAGGTCTCCATTTTCATCTTTGATACTGTCAATTTGGTTTTCTTCTTTCCTTTTTTTTTATTAGATTGACCAGTACTTTGTCTACTTTATCTGTTTTTTCAAAATACCAGCTTCTAGTCTTATTTATTAATTCAATAGTTCTTTTACTTTTGATTTTATTAATTTGTCCCTTGATTTTTAGTATTTCTAATTTAGTTTTCATCTGGGGATTTTTAATTTGCTCGCTTTCTAATTTTTTGAGTTGCATGCCCAATTCATTAATCTCTGCCCTCCTTAATTTGTTAATATATGCACTCAAGGATATAAATTTCCCCCTGAGTACTGCCTTGGCTGCATACTGCAGAGTTTGGTAGGATGTCTCATCATTTTCATTCTCTTTAATGAAATTGTTGATTGTTTTTATGATTTCTTCTTTGACTAGCTGGTTTTGGAGAATCATATTATTTAATTTCCAATTAGTTTTTGATTTGCCTGTTCAGGTGCCCTTACTAAGTATTATTTTTATTGCATTATGGTCTGAGAAGGTTACATTAATTATTTCTGCTCTTTTGCATTTGTTTGCAATGTTTCTATACCTTATTACATGGTCAATCTTTGTGAATATACCATGTGCAGCTGAAAAGAAGGTGTATTCCTTTTTATTCCTATTTATTTTTCTCCACATTTCTATTAAATCTAATTTTTCTAGGACTTCATTCATCTCTCTTCCCTTTTTCTAATTTATTTTTTTGGTTTGATTTATCTAGATCTGAAAGAGGAATATTTAGATCTCCCACTAGTATGGTTTTACTATCTATTTCCTTCTTGAGCTCTGCCAGTTTCTCCTTTATGAATCTGGTTGCTATGCCATTTGGTGCATACATATTTAGCAATGTTATTTCCTCATTGTCTATACTGCCTTTAATCAGGATGTAATGACCTTCCCTGTCTTTTTTAATCATATCTATTTTTACTTTGGCTTTGTCAGAAATCATAATTGCCACTCCTGCCTTCTTTTTCTCATTTGATGACCTCCCCACTCGCCTGCTTCCCTTGGTTTTTCCCTTCTGACTTTCTCAGTAAGGTTGGGTAGAGTTTTATATCCCAATGGATAAAGCTACTCTTCCCTCTCAGGGTTAATTACACTAAGAGTAAGGTTTAAAAGGTTTAACTATTACCTCTTAATGCTCTCTTCCTCTCCTTCTTATAATAGTATTCATTCCTTCCCCTTCCCGTGCCCACTTTGTGTGTAATAGAATATCCTATTTTTCTTATTCATTCAAGTTTCTCTTGGTGTCCTCTACTATTCACCCCCCTTTTTCCCACCCCCATATCATCTTAGACCATTTAGTATTTCAAACTCTCCCTATGAATAATTCTTCTAATTACTATAATAGTGAATACTATAATAGTGAATAGAGTTCCTTAAAGAGAATTATACATAACATTTCTCCACATAGGAATACCAATAATTAGATCATATTGAATCCCTTAAAGAGGCAAATTTAAAAAATATGAGTTTTCTTTCTTTTCCTTCTGTTTCTTATTTACCTTTTCATGTTTATCTTGATTTTTGTGATTGGATATCGAACTTTCAATTTAGTCCTGGTCTTTTCTGTGCAAATACTTGGAAATCTTCTTTGTTGAATGCCCAAACTTTCCCTTGGAAGAATATGGTTAGTTTTAATGGGTAGGTGATCCTTGGTTGTAGACCCAGTTCTCTTGCCTTTCTGAATATTATATTCCAAGCCTGTGGTCTTTTAGTGTGGAGGCTGCCAGATCCTGTGTGATCCTGATTTTTGCTCCTTGATATTTGAATTGTCTCTTTCTGGCTTCTTGTAAATTTTTTTCTTTTACTTGGAAGCTCTTGAATTTGGCTGTTATATTCCTGGGGGTTGTCTTTTCTGGGTCTAGTGTAGAGGGTGATCTATGGATCCTTTCAGTGTCTGTAATTGCCCCCTTGTTGTAGAACTTCAGGGCAATTTTGCTGAATAATTTCTTTTAGTATGGTGTCCAAATTTCTATTAATTTATGCTTTTTCAGGAAGACCAATGATTCTCAGATTGTCTCTTCTAGACCTGTTTTCTTGGTCTGTCACTTTCTCATTGATATATTTCATGTTTCCTTCTATTTTATCAGTCTTTTGACTTTGTTTTATTTGTTCTTGCTGTCTTGAGAGATCATTAGCTTCTAATTGCTCAATTCTAGCCTTTAGGGACTGGTTTTCGGCTATAATCTTTTGGTTTTCCTTTTCAATCTGGTCATTTCTGGTGTTCAGTTTGCTTATCAGTTCATTTGATTTCTGAGCCTCACTTTCCAATTGCAAAATTCTGCCTTTTAAACTGTTATTCTTGCCAGATTTTGGTTTCCAATTTGCTTACCATTTTGTTTGATTTTGGGGCATCTTTCTCCAATTGGGAGTTTCTGCTTTCTAACCTGTTTATTTACTTTTGAGCTATTTCCCACTTCTCTTGCCAAATCTCTTCCATCTTTCTCATCATCTCAGCTTTGAACTCTTCAATAGCTTGTGGCCAGTTTTCATTATTTTGGGAAGGTTTGGATATGATTACTTGTTTGTTCTCCTCTGCTTTTTGCTCTTTTGTCTGTATTTTATCTGTGTACAAGTTGTCAAGTGTTACAGATTTCTTCTTGATGATCTTTCTCTTTTGAGGTTCTTGTCTCTGGCTTTGTCATTGTTAGCCCTGTGCCCTTTCCGGTTTATCCTCACACTCAGGGTCTGTCTGCACTCTTTAGGCTCCTGAGGTCTCAGTTGTTCTCAGGGTCAAGCCTCCTGGTAGTTCCCTTACTTTTTCTTCTGCTTGAGGCTCCTTTAACAGTCTAAGGGCGTTGCTTCCACAGTTGTGAACCCCTTTTGCACTGGGCCCCCACTCAAGGTCCGCGCCTATGCTTAAGATCCGAGTCCTCACCCATGTTCAGGATTCGTGTCTGGGCTTGTGTCCGCACCCGCACACGTGCCTGCGCTCAGGATCTGAGTTCAAAGTCCGCACGCTTTCTTTAGCCTCTTGGGTTCTTAAGTCTTGCTGCTCTCAGGAGCAGGCCCTGGTGACCCCAGGTAGCTGCCAAGGACTTAATGCGTGCCGAAACTTGCTGTAACTCTTGTGCACTGGCTTTGTCACTGTAGGTGGGGTGGGGTGGAGGAGGGGGTTGCTCAGCTCGCGTTTTAGTGAGAGCTGTTTCACCCCTTTATAGCATGGAAGTGCCCCGATTCCATGTACCCCCAATGCTGCACCCTGTTGTGGGGTCCCTTTGTTCTTCTGGATTTGTTTTTATGTCTTCTTGAGGAGTCCTGTATGTTTTGGTTAGGAAAGATTAAGCAGCTGCTTTTTACTCTGCTGCCATCTTAACCAGGAAGTTGGGAGAGTAATCGTTCTTGATTTGAGTTATAACCAAAGTATTAATAGTTGCTGGGAGAGAGTTGCCTACAAGAAGGAGATAATGATAGAGATGAAAAATATCACAGAGCTGTATTGGCAAACTCCTGGGTTGGCTGCTCCTTTCCCCCTCTCTATGTGCACTTGAGGACATTTCTTACATCACCTGCCCCTCTGTCCAGCAGCTAATTGGAGCACTTCCTTCCTCTCCTGTGTGGTGTAAGGCAGGGGGCTCAAATGTGGTGTGAAGGTTGCAGTTTGGGCATTCAGTCTCTAAAAGGTTTGCCGTCACTGCTATAGTGTAACTAAGTGATAGATTTTGATCGGGGAATGCACAGTATCGAGTTTTTGACTTGTAATTGCTATTTTTTCCTTCTTTAATAAATAGATCCATGAATGGGGAGATAGGGAAATTTAACACAGTACAAACTGTTTCTTCAAACCCTAAAAAACTTTTTTCCTCCTTTTTTTTTAATATATTTTTTTTATTTTAGGGATCCTGAACTTGCAGCTATTTGCCGAAATCCTAGCACTTTAATTTTATATCCTGGTGCTGAAGCAATTAATTTGGAAGAATTGGTATCAGATTCTCCTAATAGTCTTTCCACTATTATCATCATTGATGGGACATGGAGCCAGGCTAAAGATATTTTCTACAAGAATTCCCTGTTCCGACTTCCTAGACAGGTAAATGAGTGCTTTCCTAGAATTATATTTGCATATGTATGTGTGTATGCACTTACTAAATATATATAAATGTATGTATTTATCTCTGGTTTTGTGTAATGTCTATTTTTATTTATTTATATGAACCATATATTGTGACATATCCTCCAATGTAGAGATTATTTTAATGATGAAGTTATGATATTAAATTATTCTATTTTAAATGGACTAATTTATTATAACTTAAATGAAACCTATATAAAATTCAACCCATATCCTTTTGGTACACCATTCAAACTAACAGAAATATAAGATGGGCTTTTGTAAGTATTGTTAATATTTTCAATGAATGATTTTTTTATTACTTTAAATTTATAGATATTTAGTAACATTATTTTCTGAAAAATACTTTTAATCAGTCATTCTTAATGTAACTTTACAGGGACTAATTTTTCCATCCAATCATGAGTTACTTCAATTATTGGTAATTAGAGAGTGGTTCTTATACTGGCATACCTCGAAGATATTGTGGGTTCAGTTCCAGACCACTATTGTAAAGCTAGTCATATGAATCTTTTGGTTTCTAAGCACATCTAAAAGTACATATGTTTACACTATACTATATTTCTATTAACTGTACAATAGTATTTTGACTAAAAACAATGTACAAACCTTAATTAAAAATGCTCTATTGTTGGGGCAGCTGTGTAGCTCAGTGGATTGAGAGTCAGGCCTAGAGACAAGAGGTCCTAGGTTCAAATTCGGCCTCAGACACTTCCCAGCTGTGTGACCCTGGGCAAGTCACTTTATCCCCATTGCCCACCCTTACCACTCTTCCACCTAGGAGCCAATACACAGAAGTTAAGGGTTTAAAAAAACACTCTTGTTAAAAAATGCCAACCATTATCTGAGTCTTTAGCAAGTCATACTGTTTTTTGCTGGTGAAAGATCTTGCTTCAGTGTTGATGGCTGCTGTCTGATCAGAATGTTGGTTGCTAAGTGTTGGATAGCTTTGACTCTTCCTTTCATATGAACACTTAGAGGTCATTCTAGGGTTATTAATTGGGCCCGACATATTTGTTGTATCTGAGGAAATAGGAAGGCTCCAAAGAGTGAGATGAAACTGGTAATGACCTGTTTGTTGGTTGAACTGTCAGAATAAACACAATTTATCAATTAAATTTGCCATTTTACATGGGTTTGGTTCATAGTGTTCCATTACAATAGTAACATCAAAGATCACTGAACATAGATCTCCACCATAGAAATAATAATGATTAAGCTTGAAATACTATGAAAATTACCAAAATGTGACCAAGATATGATTTAGGATTAAATCAAACAAGGTTTGGTGAAATCTATATAATGCCATCCGTACCTAAGAACATATGGAGGACCTTACCAATTATAATTTATAGTTTTAAATTCAGCATTTGTAGTTCAGTATGACATAGACAAATTCTTTTGGCAGGCATTTCTATTTTTTTTTTTACTTAATTGACATAAGAGAACTGTAAAAAGAATTAACTTATAGTATGAAAAATAATTGATTTGTTGATGACTTATAGATATGATCTATCCCTAGTTTATTTCTAATCAGTATTAATCCATTTCTAATCAGTATTACTCAGTTTGTGTGATTACAACAGTGTAACCTTTGTCTGTCTCCAGTCAGAGTGATTGTTGAATATATAACTACAGAGTGATATTATAAGTAAATTAGGGGAACATAGAATAGTTTACTTATCAGATTTGTGGAGAAGTAAAGAATTTATGATCAAAGAAGAGATAGAGAATATTACAAGATTTGAAATGAATAATTTTAATTATATTTAAAAGTTTTTGTACAAACAAAACCAATGCCACCAAGATTAGAAGGAAAGTAACAAACTGGGAAAAATTTTTATAACAAATTTCTCTGATAAAGGTCTCATTTTTCAAAAATATAAGGAACTAACTCAAATTTATAAAAATCACAGTCATTTCCCAATTGATAAATGGTCAAAGATATGAATAAGGAGTTTTTAGATGAAGAAATCAAAGCTATCAATAATCATATGAAAAAATGTTCTAAATCCTTTTGAGTGGAGAAGTGCAAATTAAAACAACTCTGAGGTATTATCTTACACCTAGCAGATTGGCCAATATGACAGTAAAGGAAAATAATACCTATTGGTGGGAATTGGCAAAATTGGAACACTAATGTATTGCTGGTGGAGTTGTGAATTGATTCAACTGTTCTGGAAGGCAATTTGGAATTATGTACAAAGGGATGTTAAATTTTGATACAGCAATACAATTACTAGATTTGTATTCCAAAGAGTTTTTAAAAATTGGGAAAGGACCTGTTTGTATAAAAATATTTATAGCTGCTCTTTTTTTGGTGACAAAGAATTGGAAGCTAAAAGTATGTCCCTCAATTGAGGCATGGCTGAACAAAATACAGTTTATGACAGTGATGGAATACTATTATGCTATAAGGAATGATGAACAGGATGATTTCAGAGAGAGAACTAATTTTTTTTCCATTATGTAGTTATTTTGAATGGAATTTCACTTTCTAATTTTTCTGGCTGCTTCTGTTAGTAATATTCAAAAAGAATGCTGACTTATCTTTATTTTATATCCTGCTACTTTGATTATAGTTGGTAATTTTTTTATTTAACTTTTTTAAAAAACATTTATTAATATTCATTTTTAACATGGTTACATGATTCATGCTCCTTCTTTCCCCTTCGCCCCCCGCACTCCCCCCACCCATGGCCGATGCACATTTCCACTAGTTTTGTCATGTGTCCTTGATCAAGACCAATTTCCAAATTGTTGGTAGTTGCATTGGTGTGGTAGTTTTGAGTCCACACCCTCAATCATGTCCACCCCGACCCATGCGTTCAAGCAGTTGTTTTTCTTACATGTTTCCTCTCCTGCAGTCCTTCCTCTGAATGTGGGTAGCGTTCTTTACCATAAATCCCTCAGAATTGTCCTGGGTCATTGTATTGCTGCTGGTATAGAAGTCCATTACATTCGATTTTACCATAGTATATCAGTCTCTGTGTACAATGTTCTTCTGGCTCTGCTCCTTTCGCTCTGCATCTGTTCCCGGAGGTCTCTCCAGTTCGCCTGGAACTCCTCCAGTTTATTATTCCTTTTAGCACAATAGTATTCCATCACCAGCATATACCACAGTTTGTTCAGCCATTCCCCAATTGAAGGACATACCCTCCTTTTCCAATTTGTTGCCACCACAAAAAGCACAGCTATAAATATTTTTGTACAAGTCTGTTTATCTATGATCTCTTTGGGGAACAAACCCAGCAATGGTATGGCTGGATCAAAGGGCAGGCATTCTTTTATAGCCCTTTGAGCATGATTCCAAATTGCCAGCCAGAATGGCTGGATTAGTTCACAGCTCCACCAGCAATGCATGACTTGAGTATAAAGAGGGAAACTATAAACAAGTTAAGTGAACACAAAATAGTATACCTGTCAGATCTCTGGGAAAGGAAAGATTTTAAAACCAAGCAAGAGTTAGAGAAAATTACAAAATGTAAATTAAATGGTTTTGATTATATTAAGCTAAAAAGCTTTTGTACAAACAAAAACAATGTAGTCAAAATCAGAAGGGAAACAACAAATTGGGGAAAAAATCTTTATAACAAAAAACTCTGGCAGGGGTCTAATTATTCAAATATATAAGGAGTTAAACCAATTATATAAAAAAATCAAGCCATTCCCCAATTGATAAATGTGCAAGAGACATGAATAGGCAATTTTCAGGTAAAGAAATCAAAAGTATCAATAAGCACATGAGAAAGTGTTCTAAATCTCTAATAATTAGAGAAATGCAAATCAAAACAACTCTGAGGTACCACCTCACACCTAGCAGATTGGCTAAAATGAAAGAAGGGTAGAGTAATGAATGCTGGAGGGGATGTGGCAAAATTGGGACATTAATGCATGGCTGGTGGAGCTGTGAACTGATCCAACCATTCTGGCTGGCAATTTGGTTTGTACCCCAAAGAGATCATAGATGAACAGACTTGTAATGACCTCCAGGAACTGATGCAGAGCAAAAGGAGCAGAGCCAGAAAGAACATTGTACACAGAGACTGATATACTATGGTAAAATAGAATGCAATGGACTTCTGTACCAGCAGCAATGCAATGACACAGGACAGTTCTGAAGGATTTATGGTAAAGAACGCTACCCACATTCAGAGGAAGGACTACAGGAGAGGAAACATATAAGAAAAACAAATGCTTGAACACATGGGCTGAGGAGGACATGATTGGGGATGTGGACTCTAAATTACCACACCAATGCAACTAACAACAATTTGGAAATAGGTCTTGAACAATGACACATGATAAAACCAGTGGAAATGTGCGTGGGCCATGGGTGGCGGGAGTGGGGGGAGGAAGGGAAAAGTAGGAGCATGAATCATGTAACCATGTTAAAAATGAATATTAATAAATGATTAAAAATTTAAAAAAAAAGTAAGTCATATGAGGAAGCAATTCATGAAGAATACCTGCCCTGTGGTGAAACAATTTTTCAGAAGCAAATGTCCAAATTGGTTCACTATGGGACTTGATGAATTGAAAAGAACAGCAACTTACATAAACCAGGATGAGTTAGATAGGCAAGCCAAAGATAAGACTGAGATAACTGATAAATTAAGAATGCAACTGAAGGAAGCAAACAAAAAGATCTAGGAGAGTGAGATACAGCACATTAAGACTGTTGCAGCCCTGCAGTCCAAGGCATGGATACAATGCTAGACAGAACAAGCAAAATCCTCCAAGTGCAATTGACTTGAACACATGATAAGAGAATGTAGATTCTGGGGTCAATTTGTAGCTCAAAATGGTAACTGAGGCAATGTATATAATAATGGTTATAATGGATATACACAAAATTATAATGGTGTAAATAATAGGTTTAATAATGGATTTAATAATAATGCATATGTTGGAAATAATAATTGTTGTAATCATGACTGTTGCAATGGTGCTCAGAAAGCTCCAGACTTACAAAGCATGTAGGATTTCATCAGAACAGGATATCAGCCTAAATATTCCCAGGTGGCTGGTGAGAATACCAAAAAGAGTGATTTACAAAATCAGCATGAAGATGTGATCAGGATGGTATGATTAAATTAAGTTCATATAATGATTGTGGGAAATTGTTAATGATAAAGAATTAAAAGAATGTAAAAATGATGACATAATTAATGAAAATGATGAAATAATTAATGTAAATAACAAGGTAGATGAAATAACTAATGTGAGCAATGTAGAAAATAATGGAATTGTAAATGTGAACAATGGAAATATAAAAATAAATGGAAGGTGTAGTGAGTCACAAAAATCCTGGCAAAATGACAGTATTGTGGGACCAGGGAAAAACAAGGATGTAGGAGGTAAATGAGGAGGTAGAAGGTGATGGACAGGAACTAGGGATGCAGATCCTGAACTTGATGTGCTAGCTCCTATTATTCAAACACATTCTCCACTGAGCAACACAGAGCCCCATGTTACTCTGAAAGTGGGGGAACAGATTTATGATTGCCTTTTTGACAAAGGGGCTTCTAAATCTGTTCTGCAAACATCCCCAGAAGATTGTAAGGCTATGGGAACTCTGGAGGTGGTAGGAGTAACTGAGAGATCACAAAGGGTAAATAAGTTGCAACTCAAAATGGTATTATTAGATCCTTTATCTGTGGAACACTCTTTCTTGCTAATGCTCAATTCGCCTATGACTTTACTTGGGAGAGATCTTTATGTAATTTAAGAGCAACTATTCAATGTATACCAATAGGGAACATATCTTTAGAACTTCCTGAAAGAGCTCTGGATCTTTTCCCAATGTTATTCTTAGATACAGTTGAGGCAGAAGAAGAAAGAGGGAGAGTTTATCCTATACCTGATGATATACCAGAACACAAATGGGTTTCTCATTCTACAGATGTTAGACTATTAAAATCTGCAACTCTAGTGAAAGTAAAGACTAAAGGAGGTCCTCCACCTTGCATAGCACAATATCCCTTAAACAAAGAGGCAGTAGCTGGTATCACCCCATAGTAGAATAATTACTAAAGTAAGGAATTATAGTCCCATGTATTTCAGAGTTCAATACACCCATACTTCCCCCCAAAAAATCAAAATTGGATGAAAATGAAAGACCTTGTTACAGATTTGTCCAAGATTTAAGGGCTATTAATGACTACGTGGTGAAGTCCCATCCTATTTTCCAAGTTCAGCCACAATTATCTCATCAATACCCAGCAGTGCCAGATATTTCACAGAACATTCAGATGTTCCGCTTTCTTTTCTATACCAATACACAAAGACTCACAAAAGTTATTTTCTTTCATCTGGCAGGGAAGAAGTTTCTGTTGGAGTTGTTTACCTCAAGGGTTCTGCGAAAGCCCATCTCTCTTTTCCCAAATCCTTAATAAAGATCTAGAGATAATCAGATTTAAAGACAACAAACTTGTCCATTTTGTTACATACTTTTAGCTTCTCCCAGTGCTAAAGTATGTTTAAGGGATAGCAAATTTCTTTTGTACGAGTTGTGTAAAAGGGGACAAAGTATATAAGGCAAAACTTCAATGGTGATTACTGAGAGTTGAGTATTTGGGATTTGTTTCATCTGGGGATTCTAGAAGCATTTCCCCAAAACAGCGGACATCCAGAAGCTAAGTGCCCCAAAGACTAAGAAACAGCTAAGAGCCATACAGGGACAACAGGTTTCTATAAACAAAGGATCACTGGGTATAGTGAATTGATGATATCACTTATTGATTTAACTAGAGATGCAGAACCTGAACCACTCAAATTAAAGCCAGAACATCTACAGGCAATAAACTTAAGGAAGCAATTCTTTCTGCTCCAGCATTTGGGATTATGAAAAACCTTTTGTGCTATTTGTTCATGAGCAGAAAGGGATAGTTTCAGGTGTTCTTGCACAAGCTTTAGGGCAAAATTATCACCCCATTGCCTATTACAATGCACAGTTAGGTCCTATTGCAACTGGGTTAGCTCCATATTTGCATGGAGTGGCTGCTGCTGCATTATTAGTGCAAAAGTCTACAGACTTAGTTTTCAGGTGTCTATTTAAAGTCTTTTGTCCACACCAAATTGAAGTCCTTAAGTTGAAATATCACATTCTGGCATTTTCTGAACAACGTATAGCCAAATATGACATGGTTAGTCTTGGGAATGAAAACATACAAATCAAGAGGCATTGTGTTTTAAATGAAGTCACACTATTACCTGATTTGCCAACAAATGGAGAACCATTGCATGACTGTACTGAAGTAGTCCAATTAATAGAACAACTGAGGAAAGATTTGAAAGATACACCACTAGACAATCCTGGCCTTGTGCTTTATACAGATGGTTCATCTTTCATGCAGAATGATGTCTATTTTACAGGGGCCCCAGTGGTCACTGAGTTTGAGACACTATGATATGGTTCATTACCCAAGAACATAAGTGCACAAGGAGCAAAGTTAGTAGTTCTGGAATATGCCTGTATGTTAGTTGAAGGCAAAAGGGCTAATATCTATATAGATTCCCATTATGCATTCTCTATCTGCCACGCAACTGGTTCCATCTGGAAACAGAGAGGTTTTATTACATCAGGGGGAAAACAGATAGCTCATGCAGATATTATCACAGAGTTACTGGCAGCTATTAATAAATCAAAAGAATGGGCTGTGATACACTGCAGAGGTCATTCTTTTGGCAGAGATCTAGTTTCTCAAGGTAATCATCATTCTGATGTTACTGCCCATTAAGCTACACAAAATGCCCCAGCTTACATAATGAATTTCTCAGTCATAGAATCTGAAGATCTTGAAAGAGCTTATCTAGACTCAGAAATTCAAACATGGCAGCATAGTTTTGGAGCTAGGAAAGAGAATGGCATTTAGGTATCATCAACTGGCATTTTTCAATCATATTTGCCTGGTTGTTCACAACAAAGGCCACTTTGGGACACAGGTTTTTCTAGGACTTCATTCACCTCTCTTTCCTCCTTCTTATTTATTTTTTGGCTTGATTTATCTAGATCTGAAAGAGGAATATTTAGATCTCCCACTAGTATGGTTTTACTATCTATTTCCTTCTTGAGCTCTGCCAGTTTCTCCTTTATGAATTTGGATGCTATACCACTTGGTGCATACATATTGAATAGTATTTCCTCATTGTTTATACTGCCGTTAATCAGGATGTAATGACCTTCCCTGTCTTTTTTAATCACATCTATTTTTGCTTTGGCTTTGTCAGAAATCATAATAGCCACTCCTCCTTCTTTTTATCATTTCATGCCCAAAAGATTTTGCTCAAGCCCTTAACCTTAAATTTGTGTATGTCTACCCGCCTCATATGTGTTTCTTGTAGACAACATATGGTAGGATTTTGGTTTCTGATCCACTCTGCTATTTGCTTCCGTTTTATGAGCGAGTTCATCCCATTCACATTCAGAGTTATAATCATCAGTTGTGCATTCACTGACATTTTTGTATCCTCCCCTAGAACCACCCCTTCTTCTTACACTATTTTCTTTTAAACCAGTGGTTTGCTTTGAGCCGGTATCCCTTATCCCCTCCCGTGATTGACTTCCCTTTCTGCCCCCTCTCTTGTTATTCCCCTCTTTTTGTTTTTAAAGGCCTAATGAATTCTCTCCCCCTTCTTCTCCCTTCCCTTTTGTGACCTCCCCACTCCCCTGCTCCCTTTGGTTTATCCCTTCTGACTTTCTCAGTAGGGTTAGAGTTTTTTATCAGAATGGATAATATAGCTACTCTTCCCTCTCTGGGTTGATTACACTGATAATAAGATATAAATATTACCTCTTAATGCTCTCTTCCTCTCCTTCTTATAATAGTATTTGTCCCCTCCCCTTCCCATGCCCTCTTTGTGTGTAATAGAATATCCTATTTTTCTTATTCACTCAGATTTCTCTTAGTCCCCCATTATTCCCCCCGCTTCTTTCCCACCCCCCATGTCATCTTAGACCATTTAATATCCTGTCCTCTCCCTATGAATTTTTCTTCTGGTTACTATAATAGTGAATATTATAATAGTGAATAGAGTTCACTACAGAGATTTATACATAGCATTTCTCAACATGGGAATACAGATAATTAGATCTTATTTAAGCCCTTAGAGAGTCAAATTTAAAAAATTATGAGTCTTCTTTCTTTCCCCTCTGTTTATTATTTACCTTTTCATGTTTCTCTTGATTTTTGTGGTTGGATATCAAACTTTCCATTTAGTCCTGGTCTCTTTTGTGGAAAAACTTGGAAATCTTCAATTTTGTTGAATGCTCATACTTTCCCCTGGAAGTATATAGTCAGTTTTGATGGGTAGTTGATCTGTGGCTGAAGGCCCAGCTCTCTTGCCTTTCTGAATATCGTATTCCAAGCTTTGCGGTCTTTTAGCGTGGAGGCTGCCAGATCCTGTGTGATCCTGATTGGTACTCCTTGATATTTGAATTGTCTCTTTCTGGCTTCTTGTAAGATTTTTTCTTTTTCTTGAAAGCTCTTCAATTTCGCTATTACATTCCTGGGTGTTGACTTTTCTGGGTCCAGTGAAGAGGGTGATCCTTCCAATGTCTATATTGCCCCCTTGTTGTAGAACTTCAGGGCAATTTTGCTGAATAATTTTTTTTAGTATGGAGTCCAAGTTTCTATTAATTTCTGGTTTTTCTGGAAGACCAATGATTCTCAAATTGACTCTTCTAGATGGTTTTCTTGGTCTGTCACTTTCTCTTTGAGATATTTCATGTTTCATTCTATTTTATCCATCCTTTGACTTTGTTTTATTTGTTCTTGTCTTGAGAGATCATTAGCTTCTAATTGCTCAATTCTAGCCTTTTTTGTTGTTCACTTGTTTTCAGTTGTGACCAGTTTTCATTGTTTTGGGAAGGTTTGGATACTTGTTTGGCCTCCTCTTTTGTCTGGATTTTCTCTGTGTAAAAGTTGTCGAGTGTTCCAGAGTTTTTCTTGATAATCTTTTTCTTCTGGGGTTCTCGGCTTGCCATTGTTAGCCCCGCCCCTTCTCACCTTTGTCTTCACACTCAGGGTCTGTCTGTTCTTTCTAGGCTCTCAAGGAGGCCTCAGGTCTCCTTGTCCTCGGGGTCGAGCCTCCTGGTTGTCCCTGGTCTGCCCCTCTGCCCTAGGCTCCTTCAGCAGTCTCAGGGGCTGCTTCCACAGCCTCGCTCCCGTCTGCACAGGGTCCCCACTCGAGGTCCAAGCCTGGGCTCGAGATCTTTGTCCGCGCCTAGGGCTCTGCCTTCACCCATACAGACGCTCGGGAAAGCCCACGCGCGTTCTTTATCCACTTGGGGTCCTACGTCTTGCAGCTCTCAGGTACAAGCCCTGGAGCTGCCAGTGACTTACTGGGTGCCCCAATCCTGCTTTCACTCTTGTGCATTGGCCTTGGCGCTCTGTATGGTGTGGGGGGTAGGGGAGGGGCTTCTTCCTCTCTCGTTTTAGTGAGAACTGTTTCACCCCTATATAGCGTGGAAATGCCCCGATTCCAAGTACCTTCAATGCTGTGCCCTGTTGTGGGGTCCCTTTGTTCGTCTGGATTCGTTTTTATGTCCCCTTGAGGAGTCCTGTATGCTTTGGTTAGGAGAGATCGAGCAGCTGTTCCTTACTCTGCTGCTATCTTAACCGGAAGCCCCAGTTCTTCCTCTTAATGTGCATAGTGTTCTTTTCCATAAGCCCCTCCAGATTGTCCTGGGTCATTGCATTACTGCTAGTACAGAAGTCCATTACATTCTATTTTACCACAGTGTATCAGTCTCTGTGTACAATGTTCTTCTGGTTCTGCTCCTTTCACTCTGCATCAATTCCTGAAGGTCTTTCCAGTTCACATGGAATTCCTCCAGTTTATTATTCCTTTGAGCACAATAGTATTCCATCACCAGCATATACCACAATTTGTTCAGCCATTCTCCAATTGAAGGGCATTCCCTCATTTTCCAGTTTTTTGCCACCATAAAAAGCACAGCTATAAATATTTTTGTACAAGTCTGTTTATCTATGTTCTCTTTGGGGTGCAGGTAGTCTTTTAGAGTTCTTTGGGCATAGTTCTGAATTGTCATCCAGAATGGTTGGATCAGTTCACAACTCCACCAGCAATGCATTAATGTCCCAATTTGGCCACATCCCCTCCAACATTTATTACTCTCCCCTGCTATCATTTTAGCAATCTGCTAGGTGTGAGGTGGTACCTCAGAGTTGTTTTGATTTGCATCTCTCTAATTATTAGAGATTTAGAACACTTTCTCATGTGCTTATTGATAGTTTTGATTTCTTCATCTGAAAATTGCCTATTCACGTCCCTTGTCCATTTATCAATTGGGGAATGGCTTGATTTTTTTTTTTTGCAATTGATTTAGCTCCTTTTATATTTGAGTAATTAGACCTCTGTCAGAGTTTTTTGTTATAAATATTTTTTCCCAATTTGTTGTTTCCCTTCTAATTTTGACTACATTGTTTTTGTTTGTACAAAGCCTTTTTAATTTAAATAATCAAAATTATTTTTTATTTTTTAATTTTTTTTCTAACTCTTGCTTGGTTTTAAAATTTTCCCTTTCCCATAGATCTGACAAGTACAAGTAAACTATTTTGTGTTTACTTAATTTACTTATATTTTCTTTCTTTATGTTCAGGTCATTCACCCATTCTCAATTTATCTTGGTGTAGGGTGTGAGATGTTGATCTAAACCTAATCTCTTCCATATTGTTTTCCAATTTTCCCTACAGTTTTTGTCAAATAGTGAATTTTTGTCCCCAAAATTGGGCTCTTTGGGTTTATAATACACTGTCTTGCTGACTGATCCTCCCTTCTGTCTCTTAGCCAGTACCATATCATTTTGACGACCACTGCTTTATAGTATAGTTTAATATCTGGTACTGCTAGGCCACCTTCCTTCACATTTTTCTTTTTTTCATTATTTCCCTTTATAGTCTTGATCTTTTGTTCTTCCAGAAGAACTTTGTTATAGTTTTTTCTAATTCAGTAAAGACGTTTTTTGATAGTTTGATACGTATGACACTAAATAGGTAAATTAATTTGAGTAGAATGGTCATTTTTATTATGTTATCTTGTCCTATCCATGAGCAACCAGTGTTTTTCCAATTGTTTAGATCTAGTTTTAATTGTTTGGAAAGTTTTTTGTACTTGTGTTCGTATAATTACTGTGTTTCTTTTGCTAGATAGGTTCCTAAGTAGTTTATATTGCCTAAGGGGATTTTAAATGGTGTTTCTCTTTCTACCTCTTGCTGCTGTGATGTGTTGGAAATATATAGAAATGCTGATGATTTATGTGCATTTATTTTGTATCCTGCAACGTTGCTAAAGTTATTTCTACTAGCTTTTTAGTTGATTCTCTAAGATTTTTTTTTAACCCTTGTACTTTCGGTGTATTATCTCATAGGTGGAAGAGTGGTAAGGGTGGGCAATGGGGGTCAAGTTACCTGCCCAGGGTCACACAGCTAGGAAGTGGCTGAGGCCGGGTTTGAACCTAGGACCTCCTGTCTCTAGGCCTGACTCTCACTCCACTGAGCTACCCAGCTGCCCCTCTCTACGATTTTTTAAGTAGATCATCATATCATCTGCAAAGAGTGATAGCTTAGTCTCCTCATTGCCTATTTTGATACCTTCAATTTCTTTTTCTTCTCTAATTGCTACTGCTAGTGTTTCTCGTTCAATGTTAAATAATAGAGGTGATAATGGGCATCCTTGTTTCACTCCTGATCTTATTGGGAATGCTTCTAATTTATCCCCATTTGCATATGATGCTTGTTGATGGTTCTAGGTATATATTGTTTATTGTTTTTAGGAAAGGACCTTCTATTCCTATACTTTCCAGTGTTTTCAATAGGAATGGGTGCTGTATTTTGTGAAAGGCTTTTTCATCATCCATTGAGATAATCATGTGGTTTTCGTTGGTTTGCTTGTTGATATGGTCAATTATTTGGATGGTTTTCCTAATGTTGAAACATCCTTGCATTCCTGGTAAAAATCCCACCTGATCATAATGAATAAACCTCGTGATCACTTGTTGGAGTCTTTTTGCTAGTGTTCTGTTTAAGATTTTTGCATCTATGTTCATTAAGGAGATTGGTATGTCATTTTCTTTCTCTGTTTTTGATCGAACTGGCTTTGGGATCAGTACCATATTTGTATCATAAAAGGAGTTTGGTAGAATTCCTTCTTTGCTTATTATGTCAAATAGTTTATATAGTATTGGAATTAGTTGTTCTTTGAAGGTTTGATAGATTTCACTTGTGAATCCATCTGGTCCTGGAGATTTTTTCTTAGGGAGTTCTTTGATGGCTTGTTCAATTTCTTTTTCTGGTATGGAATTATTTAAGTATTCTCTTTCTTCTACTGTTAATCTAGGCAATTTATATTTTTGTATTGTATTGTATTATATTTTGCTGTATTTATTGCCACATAATTGGGCAAAATAGTTTTTAATGATTGCCTTGATTTCCTCTTCATTAGAGGCGAGGTCTCCTTTTTCATCTTTGATACTGATGATTTGGTTTTCTTCTTTCCTTTTTTAAATTAGGTTGACCAGTACTTTGTCAATTTTGTTTGTTTTTTCAAAGTACCAGATTCTAGTCTTATTTAGTAATTCAATAGTTCTTTTATTTTCAATTTTATTGATTTCTCCTTTAATTTTTATAATCTCTAATTTGGTCTTTAGCTGGGGATTTTTAATTTGTTCCATTTCTAGTTTTTTAATTTGCATGCCCAATTCATTGATCTTTGCCCTCTCTAATTTGTTAATACATGCATTCAAGGATATAAATTTCCCCCTGAGTACTGCCTTAGCTGCATCCCACAAAGTTTGATAGTATAGGATGTCTCATCATTGTCGTTCTGTTCGATTAAATTATTGATTGTTTCTATGATTTCTTCTTTAACTAACTGGTTTTTGGAGAATCTTATTATTAAATTACCAATTAGTTTTTCATTTGCCTGCCCATGTGCCCTTACTAATTATTATTTTTATTGCATTATGATCTGAAAAGGTTACATTTATTATTTCTGCTCTTTTGCATTTGTTTACAATGTTTCTATGCCCTATTACATGGTCAGTCTTTGTGAATGTACCATGTGCAGCTGAAAAGAAGGTGTATTCCTTTTTTTCCCTATTTATTGTTCTCTACATATCTATTAAATCTAATTTTTCTAGGATTTCATTCACCTCTCATCTCTTTCTTATTTATTTTTTGGTTTGATTTATCTAGATCTGAAAGAGGAATATTTAGATCTCCCTCTAGTATAGTTTTAATATCTTTTTCCTTCTTGAGCTCTGCCAGTTTCTTCTTTAGGAATTTGGATTCTATACCATTTGGTGCATACATGTTGAGTACTGTTATTTCCTCATTATCTATACTGCCTTTTGTCAAAATGTAATTACCTTCCCTGTCTATTTTAATCAGATCTATTTTTACTTTGGCTTTGTCAGAAATCATGATAGCCACTCCTGCCTTCTTTTTCTCAGTTGAAGCCCAAAAGATTTTGCTCCAGCTCTTGATGGTAAACCTGTGTATGTCCACCCACCTTATATGTGTTTTTTGTAGACAACATATGGTTGGATTTTTTTTTAACATTTAATATTTATTTTTTTAGAAAAGTTATCATGGTTACACGATTCATGCTCTTAGTTTCTCCTTAACTCCCTCCTGCCTCCCCCCATAGTTGATGTGCATTTCCACGGGTTTTAACATTGATCAAGACCTATTTCCAAATTGTGGATAGTTGCATTGGTGTGGTAGTTTCGAGTCTACATCCCCAATCATGTCCGCCTCAACCCATGTGTTCAAGCAGTTGTTTTTTCTAATCCATTCTACTATTTGTTTCTATTTCTTGGGCGAGTTCATCCCATTCACATTCAGAGTTATAATTATCAGTTGTGTATTTCCCAACATTTTGGTATCCTCTCCTAGTTTTACTCCTTCTTACGCTATTTCCTTTTAAACCAGTGGTTTCTTTTATACCAGTCCCCTTGTTCCCTCCTTTGATTTATTTCTTTTTCCATCCCCTCCCTTATTATTCCCCTTTTTATTTTTTAAGGCCCAATGAATTCCATCCCCCCTCTCCTCTCTTTTTTTTGACCCTCCCCACTCCCCTGCTCCCCTTGATTTATCCCTTCTGACTTTCTCAGTAGGATTTGATAGATTTCTATATCCCAATGGATATAGCTACTCTTCCCTCTCAGGGTTAATTCCACTGAGAGTAAGGTTTAAATATTACCTCTTAATGCTCTCTTCCTCTCCTTCTTATAATATTATTCATCCCCTCCTCTTCCTGTGACCTCTTTGTGTGGTATAGAATATCCTATTTTTTTATTCATTCAAGTTTCTCTTGGTGCCATCTACTATTCAACCCCCCCTCTTCCCCCATCCCATATCATCTTAGACCATTTAGTACTCCAACCTCTCCCTATGAATTATTCTTCTAATTACCATAATAATGAATACAGTTTTTGAAAATTGCACATAACATTTGTCCATATAGGAATACAAACAATTTGTAAAACAATTGTAAATTCCCTTAAAGTGGCAAATTTAAAAATAAGAGTTTTCTTTCTTTCCCTTCTGTTTCTTATTTACCTTTTCATGTTTCTCTTGGTTTTTGTGGTTAGATATCAAAATCAAAATTTCCATTTAGTCCTGGTCTTTTCTGTGCAAAAGTTGGAAATCTTCTATCTTGTTGAATGCCCAAACTTTCACTTGAAGTATATAGTTAGTTTTGATGGGTAGGTGATCCTTGGTTGTAGTCCAAATTCTCTTGACTTAATGAATATCATATTCCAAGCCTTGAGGTCTCTTAGTGTGGAGGCTGCCAGATCCTGTTTGATCCTGATTGGTGCTCCTTGATATCTGAATTGTCTATGGCTTCTTGTAAATTTTTTTCTTTTACTTGGAAGCTCTTGAATTTGGCTATTATATTCCTGAGGGTTGTCTTTTCAGAGTTTAGTGTAGAGGGTGATCTGTGGATCTTTTCCATGTCTATATTGCCCTCTTGTTGAACTTCAGGGCAGTTTTGTTGCATAATTTCTTGTAGTATGGAGTCCAAATTTCTATTAATTTCTGCTTTTTCGGGAAGACCAATGATTCTCAAATTGTCTCTTCTTGATCTGTCAATTTCTCAGTGAGATATTTCATGTTTACTTCTATTTTATCAGTCTTTTCACTTTGTTTTATTTGTTCTTGCTGTCTTGAGAGAGATTGGCTTCTACTTGCCCAGTTTTGGTCTTTAGAGACTGGTTTTCTGCTATATCCTTTTGGTTTCCCTTTTTGATTTGGTCTATCCTGTTTTCCAGGTGTTTGATTTTGGTCTGCAATTTGCATATCAATTCTTTTTATTTTGTGGCATCTTTCTCCAATTGGGAATTTCTGTCTTTTAACCTGTTAATTTCCTTTTGAGCTATTTCTCACTTCTTTTATCAAATCTCTTCCATCTTTCTCATGATCTCAGATTTGAACCCTTCAAGAGCTTGTGACCAATTTTCATTTTTTTGGTAAGGTTTGAATGTGATTACTTGTTTGTTATCCTCTCCTCTTTGCTCTGTTGTCTGTATTTTTTCTGTGTAAAAGTCGTCGAGTGTTAAAGATTTCTTCGTGATCTTTCTCTTTTGAGGTTCTTCTGCCTGGCTTGCCATCATTATTTCTTTCTCAGTCAGAAGTCTGGGTGAGGCAGACAGGCTTTCTACCTATCCTATAGAGCTGTGGAGCAGTTTTGGTCTGAGTCACAGCACCGTGTTCCCTCTCAGCTTTCTCCTCATGGCCAGATTCGGTCTGCGCTCTTAAGGCTCCTGAGGTCTCAAGTCTAGTTGTTCTCAGTTTCAAGCCACCTTGTGGTCCCCTTGCTTGCTACTCTGTCCAAAGTTCCTTTAACAGTCTCAGAGAGCTGCTTCCACAGTCATGTATCCCTCTGCACTGGGTCCCCACCCAAGTTCTGTGCCTGTGCTCAACCTCCACATCCGTGTGTGAGTTCAGCGTCAATGTCTGCATGTGCGCTCAGTGTCCGTACCTGCGCTCAAGGTCTGTGTTCAAAGTCCGCGCTTTCTTTAGCCTCTTGGGGTCTTAAGTCTTGGTCCTCTCAGGAGCAGGCCTTGGTGATCCCAGGTAGCTGCCAAGAACCTTATGAATGCCCCAAACTTGCTTTAACTCTTGTGCTCTGGCTTTGGCACTGTAGGTGGTGTTGGGGGGAGGGGGTTGCTCAGCTCACATTTTTGTGAGAGCTATTTAACCCCCTTATAGCTTGGAAATGCCCCAATCCCATGTACCTTTAATGCTGCGCCCTGTTGTGGGGTCCCTTTGTTCCTCTGGATTTGTGTCCTCTTGAGGAGTCCTATTTGTGTGGGTTATGAGAGGTTAAGCAGCGGCTTCTATTCTGCTGCCATTTTAACCTGGAAGTGTTTCTACCTCTTTTATAAATAAAAGATTTAAAATTTTCATATATGTAGCCAAAACATTAATTTTAACACTTACAATACATACCTTTCTTTATGAAAATAAAAGAAAAAGAAAACAGTGAAACAGTTTCTATTCAAAGGAACTCATAGTATGGGGCACTGTACACAATTAAGTAAATACAAAGTTATGAGAAGGGAGAGAATATATCTGCATGTGGGGTTGGGTTAGAGATATCAGACTTTTCAGAAGAAATACTGGCTGATTTTAGTCTTGGGAAAGTAAGAGCTTTTAAATATGGAGAAAAGGAAAGAGTATATTCTAGGTATGGAAATAGCTCAATAAGTACACTGAAATAAAAAATGAATTGTTAAGTTTGGAAAACAACTTTTTTGTTGTTCACTTGTTTTCACTTGTGTTCAAATCTTTGTGACCATATTTGGTGTTTTGGGGGCAAAAATACTGACCATTTTCTTCTTATTTTACATGTGAAAAAACTGAGGCAGACATGGTTAAGTGATTTATCCAGGTTCACACAGCTAGTAAATATCTGAGGCCAGATTTGAACTCAATTGCCCCCAAAGCAGCCTAGTATGCCAATTTTCCTGGAACGTGCAGTGCGTGGAAGGGAATAATATGAAACTTAGCTAAACTTATATTGGAGTTAGACTATAGAGGACACTGAGTGTAAGACCAAGGTTTTTTTGTTTGTTTGTTTGTTTGTTTTTTGTTTTTTAATCTTAAAGGCAGTAGGACACTGGAGTTTTGGAGTAGAGGAGTGATGAGGTGAGGTGCATGGTTTATGATTACTTTAGTACCTGTCTGAACAGGTTGGAAATAGGGAAGACAGAAGTAATAGAGTGGTAGCCATATGAAAAAAGGAGGCTTCCTACTTATCCCATTTCCCTATTACACATATGAGTGAAGTAGAGAGGATGGATAATCAACTGAAATTGGCAACTTAAGAGGTAGAGGGGAAGAGACATATCAGAGATGACATTTTGGTTTTAAGATCAATGAGGAACAAGCATCATGAAGATCAGAGTCATAGTGCAGATGATGACACTTTCAATAGTCAATATTCATCAAGAGTCTGGACTGTCTCTAATAAAGTGATTGATTTCATTTCATTCTTGTATGTAACCTATTCTGGAAGGTTAATGCTGAAACCTTTTCAGGACCACCATCTGTTTGGTTTTTTTTTCCTAGCTAAGCAGCCAGAACCTCCCCTTCCTTTGGAGCCCTATGGAGTACGAGTAGAAGTGGGGTGAAATACAGAATTTTTGCCCACTTTAGAGACCTCTTCTGGGAGACTGCCACTGTCTTTCACAGGGGATAGGTCAGTGATGGTGAACCTGTGGCATGGGTACTCAGAGTGCTCTCTGTGGGCACATAGCCCCCTCCCCCTCCCTCAGAATTAATTACTAGAAAGGCAGAGGGACTTGAGTGGAACTGCCCCTCTCCCCTTCTCCACTGGTCCTGAAGACATTTTTTCACCTCACCTGCTCCTCTACCCAGCAGTCCAGTGGAAGTGCATAGCGGGTAAGGGGGGCAGCTCATAGGCGGCAGAGCTTGAGGGGAGTGAAGCACTTGGGCCACTCCCCTCCCTCTCTCCACCATGCCTAAGGACACTCCTCACTTCCCCTGCCCCTCCACCCAGCAGCCCAATGGGAGCATTTTCTCCCTCTCCTGTGTGGGATAAGGGAGGGCCAGGGCATGCCCAGCACTTGGTGGGTGAGGGGCATGGCACCCAGTCTGGGGGGGTGGGAGTGAAATGGGGGCAGGGCCTGACACTACCTGTCTAAAAGGTTTGCCATCACTGGAATATAGTTATAGACACTTTCACTTTCCTTTCTATTATTGGAGAGCAATGTGCCACCCACTAATTTCACCCCTCCTTTTCTCTAGCTTTCCTTGAATACTATACTGGCAGCAATGGGAAGGGTTTTTTAAATCAGTTCCAAGTTATTATGTTATAATATTATTGTATTAAGCAAAAGAATGTAATAGGCTGGCCTGTACTGCTGCCCATTCTGGGGTCTGTGTCTTTGGAGACCGTGACACTGACTCCTTTTCTGGTACCCATTCATATCTACCGTTTCCCTTGTTAGGGCAACATTGTGTTGTCCTATTTTCCATGGTTTGAATGCTGCCCTACTTTGCCAGTGCCCATATACTATTCCAGGCTCTGTCTGGACACATTGACAAGTCTAGGAATCACCACTTGGGCAATACCAAAGAGGTCTGGCTAGCCAGTTTCTGGCCAGAAATCAGACTAATACATGTGCTTCAGCTATCATGTATGAACAGTTCCTGTTTCTGCTGATGTTGGGGAGGGCACCAAGGGGTGGTTACAGGACCCAGCTCCTAATCTTCACTGGATAGGGGTGGGGAAGAGTCAAAAAGTGTAAGGCAGAAAGAGACAATGTGGTGTGTATGTGTGTGTGAGATAGAATGAACAGGCCCCATGTTTTTGAGTAAGAGTGGAAACTATATCTGTTTCAAACTAAACACTACATTTACCCATTCCTACCTGAAGAACTCCTTTCCTCTCATCCTCATCAAGACAACTGGGAACTTGGAGGGGATTAGATTAGCACATATTCTCATTTCTATAAAGTGCTCTAAACTCCTGAGTAGGCTTAAATATTGTCTTTTTCTAGTGTCTTACACTAAGAAAAATCCATGTGGCAGAGTAAAGTTCTTTTCAAACCTTAAAGCAATAATATTGACTAGTAATAAAAATAAAATTTTTGCACAAAACAAATGAAGCAAATATTAAAAGGGAAATAACTGGGAAAAATAAGCATTATAGCAAATATATAATTTTCCTGGTTTTTTCTTACTTCATGCAACATCAATTCACATACCCTTAATTCTTTGTATTTGTCATTTTTATGGCATAATAACATTCCATTACGTCTATATGACACAATTTGTTCAGCCATTCAGTAGACACCTATGCTGCTTTCATTTATTTGCTCCCATAAAGAGTACTGTGGTAAACATTTTGGTATATATAGATGGAACCTTTCTTTTTTCCTTTGATTAGAATAGGGGAAAGAGGGCCTTCAGGTAAGAGGTTAGTGTTGTATTAGTTTCAAATGGAGACTGTTTCAACTCTCATTCCAAAACAACATGGCATGTTCTTTCTTTCTCTTTCTTCAGAGTTCTTCAGTTCTCTCTCTGGAGGTGGATAGCATTTTTCATCAGGGATCCACTGAAACTGTCTTGGATCATATTCTTGATCAGAGTAGTTAAGTAAGCTTTCACAGTTGATCATCCTTATAATGTTGCTATTACTGTATTCAATGTTCTTATTCTACTCACTGCACTATGCTTCTGTTAATATATCTCCCCAGATTTTTCTGCTCATGATTTCTTATAGCATAATAGTATTTCTATCACAATCGTATATCACAAATTGCTCAGCCATTCCCCAAATGATGAGCATCTCCTAAATTTCCAATTCTTTACTACCATAAAAAGAGTTGCTATAAATATTTTTGTACATATGGATCTTTTCCCTCTTTTTCTTTGATCTCTTTGTGATACAGACCTAGTAGTGGGTATTGTTTTATCAGAAAGTATGCACAATTTTTTAGCCCTTTGGGCATAGTTCCAATTTTTTCTCTAGAATGACTGGACCAGTTTACACTCCACTCACTAACAATGCATTAGTGTCCCAATTTTTCCATAGCCCCTCCAGCATTTGTCATTTTCCTTTTCCATCACTTTAATCAATCTGATAGTTGTTAGGTGGTACTTTAGAGTTTTTTAAATGTGCATTTCTCTGATATTAGTGATTTAGAGTATTTTTCCATGTGGCTGTTGATAGCTTTGATTTTTGTCTTCTGAAAACTATTTGTTCATATCCTTTGGCCACTTATCAATTGGGAAATGGTTCTTATTTTATAAATTTGGCTCAATTTTCTATATGTTTGCGAAATGAGACCTTTATCAGAGAAACTTCTTATAATTTTCCCACCAGTTTTTCTATTTTCCTTCTAATTTTGGTTGCATTATTTTTGTGCAGAATCTTTTAAAATTCATTTATTATTTTTTCATTATTCAAAATTATTCATTTTTACTTCCTATGATCCTATTTGTTTCTCTTTTGGTTGTAAACTCTTCCCTTATCCATAGATCTGACAGGTAAATTTTTCTATGTGTCCCTAATTTACTAATGATTTCACTCTTTATATCTAAATCATCTTCCCATTTTGAACTTCTCTTGGAATACAGTGTGAGATATTGTCCTATGCCTAGTTTTTCCCAAACTACTTTCTAGTTTTCTCAGTAGTTTTTGTCAGGTGGTAAGTTCTTGTGCCAAAAAGTTGAGTCTTTGGGTTTATCAAACACTAGATTAAATTACTATGGTAATTTATTACTATATATTGTGTACCTAATCTATTCCACTGATCCACTGCTCCGTTTCTTAGCCAGTACCGGATTATTTTGATGATTACAATTCTGTAATATAGTTTTAAAATCTGTTACTATTAGACTGATTTCCTTTATGTTTTTTTCATTGATTCTCTTGATATCTTATCCTTTTAGTCTTCCACATGAACTTTGTTATTATTTTTTCTAGCTCTATAAAATAATTCTTTGGTAATTTGATTAGTATGGAATAGAATAAGTAAGTTTTATTATATTAGTTTTGTCTACACATGAAAAATTAATATTTCTTCAGTTGTTTAGATCTGTCTTTGAAAACTGTTTTGTAATTAATTTCATATGATTCCTGGATTTTTCTTGGCACATAGACTCTCAAGAGTTTTATGCATTTATTTTAAATAGCCTTTCTATTTCTTACTATTAGATTTTATGGGTAAATATATAAAATGATAATGATTTATGTAGGTTCATTTTATTTTGTTAAAACTTTGTTAAAGCTGTAAATTCTTTCAAATAGTTTTTTATTTGATTCTCTAGGTTTCTCCCAAGTATACCATCATATTATCTGCAAAGAGTTATTGTCTTGTTCCTCTTTGCCTATTTTTATTCTTTTTGTAAAGTTCTTTTCTTATTTTATTGCTCTAGCATGTCTAATCCTAATTAAATGACTTCTTTGAAGTCCTTCAGTAATAGACATTCTTGTTTCACACCATATCTTATTGCGAAGGCTTCCAATTTTTCTCCATTACAGATAATACCTGCTCTTTGTTTTAGATAGGTACTACTTATACTTTATTATTTCAATGAAAGGCTCCACTGATTCTCTACTTTTTAGTGTTGTTTTTGTTTTTGTTGTTGTTGTTATCAGAGGAATATCAGAAGTTTTGTATTTTATCAAAAGTTTTTTATTTATATAGCAATAAGATAAGAAAAAGAAATTTAAGCAATAAGTATAGGTCAAGAAAAAGTAAAATGATTTTTTCCCCAAAGTTATGGTATACCTAGAGAATTTGAGAAAATCAACTAAAAAATAATTGAAACAATTGCTTCAGCAAAGTTTTGGATTAAAAAAATAAATTTATGCAAGTCACCAGAATTTCTTCATAATACTAGTAAAACCCAGTAGGGAGAGATAAAAAGAGAAATTCCATTTAAAATAAATACAGAGAATGTGTATTTTACTTGGGAGTCTACCTAATATGATACTCTTAGGAACTACACATCTCTAAAACACTCTTTATATAAAGACATTTAAATAATTAGATAATATAACTAATTTAATATACTTATCCAGTGCCATAATAATCAAAAGATTATAGAACTGGAAAAAATAATGATATTTATCTGCAGGAATAAAAAGTCCAGAATCTCAAGAGAAATAGTTTTTAAAAATGAGAAAGACATGGACCTGGCAATATAAGATCTCAAACTATACTATAAAACTATATTCTACTATAAAATTGTTCTCGAAATAATTTGGTACTGGTTAAGAAATAAGTCAATCTGTGGAACAGATTAAACATATCATATTATTATTATTAGTTTTTAAAACCCTTACCTCCCATCTTGGAGTCATTACTATGTATTGGCTCCAAGGCAGAAGAGCGGTAAGGGTAGGCAATGGGGGTCAAATGACTTGCCCAGGGTCACACAACTGGGAAGTGTCTGAGGCTAGATTTGAACCTAGTCTCTAGGCCTGGTTCTCAATCCACTGAGCTACCCAGCTGCCTCCTAAACATACCATATTAGTCCGAATATAACATAGCCCCAAATACAGTGTGATCCCAAGTATTTTGAAGGGTAACTCAGAAAGAGGAATACAATATCTCAGTTTTAATTCTACAAGTGGATTGAGAGCCAGGCCTAAGATGGGAGGTCCTAGGTTCAAATATGACCTCAGATACTTCCTAGCTGCGTGACCCTGGGCAAGTCACTTAACCCCCATTGCCTAGTCTTTATTGTTCTTCTGCCTTGGAACCAATACATAGTATTGATTCTAAGGTGGAAGGTAAGGGTTAAAAAAAAAAAAGATTCAGTAAAACAATATATAGCAACTATGTGCAATAGTCTATGCACATGAAAAGAAGGGGGATGAAATGCAATCTCAATTCTTTTCTGGCCCCACACCTGCACATTATAATTCCAAACTCTCTTTTTTATAAAACCTTTACTTCTGTCTTAGAAACAAGTCTAAAATAGAAGGGTAAGGGCTAAGCAAATGGTGGTTAAGTGATTTGTCCAGGGTCATATAGCTAGGAAGTATCTGAGACCAGATTTGAACCCAGATCCTCCTGACTCCAAGCCTGGTGCTCTATCAATTATGTTATCTAGATGTTTCACCCCCAACTCTTAACTTTTAAAAATAATATCATCCTATAGAATTTTATCATAAAGACCTTTTCTCTTAAGTTTTGTTCTTTTTTAAACATTCTGCTTTCTACTAATATTGGTTACCAACTACATAGAGAGCATTGTGCTATATTTTATTCCTAGTAGGGATTCCAAAGAATCCAAATGAATAAATCCCCTAACTCCCTAACTTTGAGTCTGAATCTAATTTTGTAAAAGTAAACATTCTATAGTGTATATTTCTTCACCTAAAGGAGTTACCTAATGAAAAGTATTCATGCCATCTCACATGACATTCTTGTTGGTTCCTAGATGACAACCCCTTAGTACACTTTCCTCTTGAGATTTGAGTTTTTCTTTTTCCCACATGACTGGGTAAGGATCATCTTATTGTTCTTAGTCTCATGACTGTTAGGGGTTCTAGTGGAAAGTCACTGAAGAAAATGCCAATTCCTATAGAAATATTGTTATTAGTCATTAGATAACACTAAAATAATACTGTTAGTAAAATATAGCTGAAGTACTACTTCCTTGCAAGTAGCCTTTACCGATTTCTCTAGTTGTTAACAATCCTTTAGTCACCTTATATTTACTTTTTTATGTTATCTTCTACTATCTTTGAACATACTTCTAGTGAAATGTAAACTTGAGAGTATTACTGTGGTGAACTGGAAGCCCAACCCCGTGCTGGTTAGCTCAGGAGGCAAATGAGTCAAATTACAGCAAATGTGTTCTGATTAGCAGACATAGCCTAAGTTCTAAACTCTGAGTGACAGAGTGTGTGTGATTGTGAGCTAAAGAGTGAGAGTAGGGAGAAAGAGAAAGATGGACACAGAGAATGACTGAATCATGGGAAACCTAGGAGGCTCACAAGGGTGGAATCATGAAGACCTGGTTTATTGGGCATTTAATAGTGATTTTTATACATTCCATGAACAAAGAAGTTACTTGTCAGAAGTACATATTTTCTACATGCCGATTAAGAGTATTCAAGCCTCATCAAAGTATGCAGGCCAGTTAAAGGTACTCACCTATATAAGGGAGTAAATACAATTCAACAATACTAAATCTACAAGGTTTCTCCTTTGTGTGCTATCCAAGACATGAGAATAGTGCTGGTGACAGAGTAGAGAAGGTCACTCTGTCCTTGCAACATAACTCAACGTTTGTGATAACTAGTCAGGAATTTCTGGAGAGTAGAATTTGTGTAGTATGCATAGAAAAAGTATGAAGGTTGTTCTATCTGACATCAATCTTTAAGGCTATGCTAACATGGTCAATAATATTTCAGTCCATCAGGAATGTTTTAAGCCAATTAAGAAGAGTCAATTAGAAAAGTCATATGTCTGTGACATGATTTGTGGACCTCTAGGTCCTTGCCAGTAGTCTGGGGTAGGTTTTTTTTTTAAATTTTAAACATTTATTAATATTTATATTTTAGAAAAGTTAACATGGTTACATGATTTATGCTCTTACTTTCCCCTTCACCCCCGACCTCCCCTAGCCAATATGCATTTCCACTGGTTTTAACATGTGTCATTAATCAAGACCTATTTCCAAATTGTTGATAGTTGCATTGGTGTGGTAGTTTCGAGTCTACATCCCCAATCATGTCCTCATCAACCCATGTATTCAAGCAGTTGATTTTCTTCTGTGTTTCCTCTCCTGCTGTTCTTCCTCTGAATGTGGGTAGCGTCTTTACCATAAATCCCTCAGAATTGTCCTGGGTCATTGCATTGCTGCTAGTACAGAAGTCCATTACATTTCTATTTTACCACAGTATATCAGTCTCTGTGTACAGTGTTCTTCTGGCTCTGCTCCTTTCACTCTGCATCAGTTCCTGGAGGTCTTTCCAATTCACATGGAATTCCTCCAGTTTATTATTCCTTTGAGCACAATAGTATTCCATCACCAGCATATACCACAGTTTGTTCAGCCATTCCCCAATTGAAGGGCATACCCTCATTTTCCAGTTTTTTGCCGCCACAAAAAGTGCAGCTATAAATATTTTCATACAAGTCTGTTTATCTATGATCTCTTTGGGGTACAATCCCAACAATGGTATGGCTGGATCAAAGGGTAGTCATTCTTTTATAGCCCTTTGAGCATAGATCCAAATTGCCATCCAGAATGGTTGGATCAGTTCACAGCTCCACCAGCAATGCATTAATGTCCCAATTTTGCCACATCCCCTCCAGCATTCATTACTCTCCCCTTCTTTCATTTTAGCCAATCTGCTAGGTTAGAGGTGATACCTCAGAGTTGTTTTGATTTGCATTTCTCTAATTATTAGAGATTTAGAACACTTTCTCATGTGCTTATTGATACTTCTGATTTCTTTACCTGAAAATTGCCTATTCATGTCTCTTGCCCATTTATCAATGGAAGAATGGCTTGATTTTTTTTTTTTAATTTTAAACCCTTAACTTCTGTGTATTGACTTATAGGTGGAAGATTGGTAAGGATAGGCAATGGGGGTCAAGTGACTTGCCCAGGGTCACACAGCCCAGGGAAGTGTCTGAGGCCGGATTTGAACCTAGGACCTCCTGTCTCTAGGCCTGGCTCTCAATCCACTGAGCTACCCAGCTGCCCCCTGGCTTGATTTTTTATACTATTGATTTAACTCCTTATATATTTGAGTAATTAGACCCTTGTCAGAGGTTTTTGTTATAAAGATTTTTTTCCCAATTTGTTGTTTCCCTTCTGTTCTTGGCTACATTGTTTTGGTTTGTACAAAAGCTTTTTAGTTTTATATAATCAAAATCATTTATTTTACATTTTGTAATTTTCTCTAACTCTTGTTTGGTTTTAAAATCTTTCCTTTCCCAGAGATCTGACAAGTATACTATTCTGTGTTCACTTAACTTATTTATAGTTTCCCTCTTTATGTTCAAGTCATTCACCCATTCTGAATTTATCTTGGTGTAGGGTGTGAGATGTTGATCTAAACCTAATCTCTCCCATATTGTTTTCCAAATTTCCCAGCAGTTTTTGTCAAATAGTGGATTTTTGTCCCCAAAATTGGGCTTTTTGGGTTTATCATATACTGTCTTGCTGATGTCACTTACCCCAAGTCTATTCTACTGATCCTCCCTTCTGTCTCTTAGCCAGTACCATATTGTTTTGATGACTGCTGCTTTATAGTATAGTTTAATATCTGGTACTGCTAGGCCACCTTCCTTCACATTTTTTTTTTCATTATTTTCCTTGATATTCTTGATCTTTTGTTCCTCCAAATGAAATTTGTTATAGTTTTTCCTAATTCAGTGAAAAAATTTTTTGGTAGTTTGATAGGTATGGCACTAAGTAGGTAAATTAATTTGGGTAGAATGGTCATTTTTATTATGTTAGCTCATCCTACCCATGAGCAATCAATGTTTTTCCAATTGTTTAGATCTAGTTTTAATAGTTTGGAAAGTGTTTTGTAGTTGTTTTTGTATAATTCCTGTGTTTGTTTTGGGTAGATAGATTCCTAAGTATTTTATATTATCTAGGGTGATTTTAAATGGTGTTTCTCTTTCTATCTCTTGCTGCTGTGATGTGTTGCGTTCAGAGTCCGCGAGTTCCTCAGCCTCTTGGAGGGTCCCAAGTCTTGCTGCTCCCAGAACAAGCCCTGGTGAGCTGCCAGTGACCCAATGGGTGCCCCAAACCTGCTCTGACTCCTGTGCGCTGGCTTTGGCGTGGTAGGTGGTGTGGGGTGCTGGAGGGGGTTGCTCCGCTCGTGTTTTCGTGGGAGCTGTTTCACCCCTTTATAGCATGGAAATGCCCCGTTTCCACGTACCTCCGATGCTGTGCCCTGTTGTGGGGTCCCTTCTTTCCTCTGGATTTGTTTTTATGTCTTCTTGAGGAGTCCTATATGCGTTGGTCTAGGAGAAGTCAAGCAGCTGCTTTTTACTCTGCCACTATCTTAACCCGGAATCGGGAAGCCAGATGTCTGGGGTAGGTTTTACAAAACATGTCTCTAGCCCTTCTCTGCCTGGAAGGGCCTCGGGATGTATTATATTACCTCATTTTTATATCTTGCCTTTCACAGTATCTGACATAGTAATGCTTGTGATTTGATTACTTATATATTTTTCATTTTCTACTTTCTTTGTTTCTTCTTATAACACTTAATATTCCCACCCCCCCAAAAGAAACCCTTCTTTTGTACTTTTGTACTTTGTTTTGCTTTTTTTCTTTCCTAGTGTCTTTATATGCAAGCTTACTTAATACATTTTTGTGGTACTAACTCTCTAACAGAAGAGTTCAGAAAGTATTTGTTTCTAGATATGTTGGCCTAGAACAATCTCATAAAAGTGAAATAAACTCTTCACTAGAGAAAATAAGTCTCTCCACTAGAGACAGAAGCAGTAGATGTAGCTACAAATGACAATGCCAACAAAAGACAGAGGTAGCCTTGGGAAGAAAGAGTGAATGCTAATTTTGTTATCAAATCTTCTGGATGACATGTTTTTAGACCAAGTATAAGAGTAAAAGAATTGGAAATGGAGGAGCAGCAAGGTATATCCTATTGCTGGAAGGTGGAGCTTTGAAGAGGTGTTGCTATGCCCCTTTCTTGGCTAAGAGCAGGGGTTTTCTTGGGATTGTTCCTTTCTCCAGTGGCATGGGAGTCTAACACAATTCTTCCCTCACATGGGGACTCATGTTAGAAAATGTAATTAACTGTAAGAATCCTATAACAGCCATGTAGTAGAAGAAATTACATGATTCCTTTTTATCTGTTATGTAAAAGAAATTTATAAATAAATAAAACTATTATAAATAGAATACATGTGAGTATTTTTGGATGTTAAAAAGCTAATGTCTAATTTGTGTATGAAAAATGTCTCAGAAATAATTTGTATGATAGAGGCAATATTTTTAATATGCAATTTGGATTTCTTGGTCTTATGTTTTGGATATTCATGCCTTATTTTGTGGAGAAGTGAATATTAGTACATAGAAGCACAGAAAAGTAGTGCTAAAGGTTTTTTCAACATCTACTTATGTCTTACACCTATAAATTTAGTAAAGTTTCATGACATTTATTCCCATTAGAAATTTTTGGCAATGAAAGAAACTAAAAATGTCACAATCTTAAAGTCTGGATTTTTGAGATAACTTATTTATATTATTAATGTAAATTTAATTGCTTGAGATGAGTTTTGCACTGACTGAGTTTTTTCTTTTCTAACAAAAGAAATTATCAGTTTGCATTTTAGAAAATGAGATGAAATCTGTAAGAATTAAGAATTTCTTATCATAGAAACTTTTCCCTGAAAAGGTTAGATGAGAATTAGATATTTTATAATCAGTTATTTTTTATTCCAGTCCCAGATAGCTTTAACAGAAATAATTTCAACAAAACTTGTGATCCTTATACCCTTTTAGTGAGAATAATTGAGTGTTTGAATGGAAATAAGAAAATTAATTCAAAAAAATTTTCCTAAAGAATGGTCAACTTCAGAATTTCAAATTTTGTACATAAAATCCTCATGTAATATGTAAAAGTTGTTGCAATAGAGTATATTTTTTATTTCTAAAAATCTCACATATTTATTTCCAAGTTTGAGATCATATTATACATACTCCTTTTTGTGTTGATAAACTTAAAGAAACATTTAATCCTCAGTAGAACAAAATAAATCTTTTGCATTAGGAAGCTAGAGATTCAGGTCTTAACTCTGTGGGCAAGTTGACCTTCTTTTTCCTTAGTTTCCTCATTTGTAATGGTTCAGTGGATTGAGAACCAGACCCAGAAAGAGGAGTTCGGAGGTTCAGATCTGACCTCAGACGCTTCCTACCTGTGTGAATCTGGGAAAGTTATATGACCCCCATTGCCCAGCTCTCACCACTCTTCTTCAATAATCACACATTATTGATTCTAAGACAAAAGGTAAGGATTTTAAAAAAGAGAAGTTACTGGCTTCCTATGTTTTAGAAAAAAATCTAAAACTTTTTTTGTTAGAGTTTAATTATAGACTTAGCTCCTTCTCTAGCCCTAGTATTTATGAGTATTTCAAATTTTCACTTGTAATTCAAGAATTTAGAATATATTTTCCTATGCAAATAGTAATTGCTAATTAGATCCCCAGGACAACCTACAAAATTCCATTTAATCTGCCACTATCAAACGCCCTTGGAGGTTCTCCTTCCTTGTCATCTTCTCCATTTCATTCTCTGCACTGTCCAGTGCCTGCTCTCAGCCTTTCTCATTGATTGAATGACTCTTCATTCTGGTTACCATTACCATTTGAAAAAGCAACATATATTCTAACTTCTGTCACCAACATGTGAGTGCTCCTGCAGCTGAAAAGAGAAGAGATGCCAATACTACTGCAGACAAGAGACTAGAGACTTCCTTTATAATTTCATCCTAAATCTGCCACTTACCGTGTGTAATCATTGGTCAAGTCACTTAACTGCTCAGGACCTTTCTGTAAAATGAAGAGAATGGATAAGATGACTTGTAAATGCTAGTTGATTGATTGATTGACTGTATGGCTCCTCACAGCTTTTAATTTGTCTTCTGTGATCTTTTTACTTTATGTACCTAGCACCTCTTTCTCAAGAATTTTTATATCAGTAATGTAAAAAAAAGTGAAATAGTTGCAAGAATTTGTAGTATGCAGGATTAATAACTAACTGCCTCCTTGACCTTTCCAACCCTACTTTGAACTGAACCCCTCAATTGAGTTACTCAATATTGAAATACTCATTTGAGTACCTTGACCATTTGGTATTTTCTCTTGTCCTTTTACTAGCAAGTTCCTATTACATGTTCCCTGAATGGCTGTAATTCAGAGTCATTGTCTGCCAATGCAAAAATTCCTCTCCCTTCCCCTCTCCTCCAGGAAAAAAACATTTCCTGCTCTCTTCCTTAGGATTTTTTTGATTTGCATTTCTCTGGTTATTAGTGTTTTGGAACATTCTTTTATATGGTTATTTGCAGTTCTTTTTAAAACTATTTGTCATGTATCTTTTTACCACTTGTCTTGTGGTAAATGACTTTTAAATATTTCTGTTATCTATATTTCCATATTCAGAATTTATGGACAATCTTATTTCTTACATTATGGTGTCCAGGTTTTCTGATTTATTATGTTCTTCTCCTGTGATCTTTATGTTGTCTTTATGCAACTTGTCTTTGAGATCAATATATCTGTATGTATATATATATATATATATATTATGTTTTTGGGATAAAGTTTTGCTTACGTAGAGATCATGCATCTTTTTTTAACTTTACTTACTGATTTTTACTTTTCTGCATGCTTACCCCAATCATTCCCCAGACTCTATCATGTTCTGATTGTTTCTTTCATTGTGTACTCTGCAAACTCTTGCTCAGTGATTAACAAGTGCCTCTTTAACCTACATCTTTTTCATTTAAACAAAATTGAAAACTCATGGAAACCTGGCTGTCTACAGAAGACGACTTGTCCACTGCCAATCTGGGCAATGTTATTCATTCCTCTCATATTTTCTGGCACATTTGCTATGAAGTATGCATACTCCTTTTTGCCTCTTGACAATCCTTTTATTGATTATAATTTTATTAATTTCTTGTCAATAAAAGATGTGTCTACATAATTAGGATTTGCTTCCCAGGATTCTAAATCCCAGCTTCCCATGTTTCTTCTCACGTTAAGTAGTAACGTACGTAAGATATATTTTGATGTGATCCTTCCCCTCATGCTCTTTTCCCCTAATCACAACTGGGAAAGTTGGGTAAGTGCCAGGCAGGAGAATTTTTCTGACATGGCTTTACTCAGGCTTTTACTTTTGTTCTTGTATTTTTTCTACTTTAAGTGATTATTAGTAAACTTTATAAAACATAATACTTGGAATTATTGGATATTAATTTTAATCTTACATTTCTAATATTTCTGCATTTCTACATTTTTAGGGTACATTATCTATTATCTATTTTGTAAAGGTGTCTTACATATGTATATTTCTTAAATTCCTATTTTATAATCACCAGAAATCTATCATATTTAAATTTTCTACAATTTTCTTCAGATTCTTTATTTTTACTTGACATTTTGTTAGATTTTTTTCTAGATCTGAAAGGAGGTATGGTAAGATTCCAAATTTTTATAGTTTTGCTTTCAATTTCTTCCAGTACTTTAGTTAGCTTTTCCTTTAAGTACTAAGATGCTATCCCATTGAATGTATATATTATGTATATAGTATTAAAATTGTTTCCATATCTATGATACCATTAATTATAATGTAATTATGTTTACTAACCCTAACTCTAAATAAACATGATGATCTCTTTTATTCATGACTATTTTTATTGTTTTCTTTTCTGAGATCATGATTGCTACCTCTGCTTTGCTGAATTTACTTAAAGCATAATAAAATCTCCTCTAGATCTTTATTTTTTTATTGTGTAAAAACCCTTGTTTCATATGTGTTTCTTGCAAATAACATGTTGTAGTATTCTGTTTTCTAACTGAGTAGAAAGTTGGCCAGTCATTCTCATTGGTTTGGTGACTTTCTGATGAGGCTAGGGATTATGGGGGAAATACGTGAGCCATGAATTGCTTCTTTTAGTTTAGTTTAGTTAGTGAACCTGGGAGATATCACTAGCACCTATCATAATGCCTTATACATAGAAAATCCTTAATAAATATAAGTTGAATATAATTGAATATCCCTCATAATATTACTCAGAAAATCTGAAGGGAGAGAAAAACATACTAAAGATAAAATCTAGCAATGAAGAGATAGCTGTCTTGGGTTCCTTCCTTAAATGGAAGTTCTAGGAGGAGCTTTCCATCACCACCTTCTGTGAGAAGGAGGGGCTCCAGGGTCAGGGATAATGATGGTGAAATGGGAATTCCAGAGTGGAAGTGAATTTACAGGATAATAAAGTTCAAAGAAGTACTATCCAGTACCTACTTATATGTACTTTTCTTTAAATCATCTACAGATAGAGGAAAGAAGTAGAGCAGAAAAATTTGAGAATCTCAAACTTAATTACTGAATATGTCAATAATGTGATTTAAGTTTTTAATATATTTTTCCCATCTTCACATAGATTAGATCCCTGCTTTGTCATAGGCTTTAATGGTAACCTTTCATTCCTGGAAATATCTTTAGACCTTTATTATGGAATCTTCTCAAATGGTATCTGAAACTAGCCCAATGACTTTCAGATCATGCTTTTTTATTGCTTGAATTTCCTTAAAACCCAAGTATGAAAATAGGAGTCTGCTGTAAGCTCAAAATTAGAAATGAAAGTCAACTGGTAAATAGAATCATTTCAATAAATAGCCAAATTGATTCTAATATAATCAGGCTTTATTTGTTTCTTGAACTTTTTTCTTTTTAATGTCATCAGAGAACTAATATAAGTTCCCCAATGTCAGAAATGGCAATTAAAAGTGGAATTGAATATGCATCTAAGCATGTGGAAGTGCTATGGATAGCTCCATCATTAACTTTCAGAGCCATTAGAGACTATAGTTGCCTCTTGATCATTGGTTTATAGATTAAGTACTTTTTAGATTATCCTTGGCAATTTAAACCCACAGAGTGATCCTCTTATCTATCATATTTCTGGGCCATTTTCTTCACTACATCAGTTGATACACAAACTGTTCTAATAATAGGAAGATACCAAAAACTAAATTTTCTTAGAAGAAATAATATAATGTATTTGTTCCAGATCTGTATTCTACTTGCTATAAAATATTATTATCTAACATAATGAAAAAAGATTTCAAATATTAGAAGGAAAAATAATCTTGATTCATTTTAAATTTTTTCATTGCTCAAAATCAGAGATAAATGAAAGAATTCCTTTGCCCTCTTACTTTTCTTAAAAAATTAGTAAATAGTTTTACCTTCTAATCATATGTTTCATTATCAATTAATAATATAGTATTCCAGTGGGTCCCATTTATTAAAATATAGATCATCCAAAAACTAGTTGAAGAGATCCATCTGTGATTAATTTTTTTGGATAGCAAATTAAGAACATCTACTACAGGCACAGAAAGATTGAAATCTGTATCAACTGAAGGAGTAACCATTAGGATCCAATCTGGATAGTTAATGAGATACTAAATATGTCATTGGGATGAAGTAAACTGATCACTAAGATGGCAATTGGCACTTTAAAAATCTGCTCCCCACCTCCCCAATTAAAATTGCCTGGTTTTCCTGTAAGAAGTATAAGCACTAACCATTTTTTTTAACTAGAGTTGCTTCATATTTTTTCTCACTTCAGGAACTTTAAATGTTGACAGGAACTAGCCTTCTTTGCTATTTAAGTTCATCCAATTTTACCTCATTAGGTTTCTTGATGTTTTAGACTCTGGAGCCAGCCAAATTTGCTTTATTTCTATTATGAAATTTCTATTTTGGAGAGGTTTGAGATGTTGTGAGAAAATGTCTAGTTCTCCATTTTGTTGGTCACCTGACTTAGAAGTTAAATTATTTTATAATTGTATCCTTGTCTTTAGTCTGTCCTTGCTCTGATCTGTTAACATCTATAGCAATCATCTTATTTCACAGTTCTGGTCATACTCTGCTCAAAAATCTTCATTGGTTTTCATTTATCAATTTAGCCAGCTATGTGCAATATACTGGACAGGAGACCTAAAAATATGGCACTATAGTTAATAATAATAATGGATGAAATTTGCTACATTGAAGTTTAGAAAGTACTTTATGTACATTAAGTTATTTGGCTTTCAAAATAAACCTATGAGGTAGCTACTACAAGTACTTTTATCCCTGTTTTACAGAAGAGGAAACTAAGGCTTAGATTAAATGAGTTGCCCCTGGTATTTCTATTAAGTGTCTGAAATGGGATTTAAACCTGTCTCTTTTCATATGTAAAATACACTTTTCTTTCAAGGAATTTATAATCTACTATGAAAAAACCAAACATGCACACTAGAAAGTATGGCTTAAGAGACAGATACTGAAACAGTTAAAAAGGGAAAGTCTAGACTATGATATCTTTGGAAAGAAATCACTCTCATTTGTCAAAGTGGGCTTAATTCTACAAATCCCTTTGGACAACTTCATTAGTATCTCCCTGTATGCCTTCTTGAATGTGATGATCTAGCATAAACTCAAATACATCCAGTAAGGCTTCAGACCAAACAACCAGACCATGTTTCATATCCCATTTAGTTTTCAACCCTGGTATCTTGCTATCCAATTCTGCTATTGCCCTTCTTTCCCAAAGTAAGATATCATCTCCAGAATCACCAGAATAAAAGTACCTCTAGTCCCTGAAAGAGTTATTAATACATTTGGCTCAAGAACTCTCCTGAGTTAGATTAGTGAATGAGTGAGCATTAATCCACTAGCCACCCTGCTGTCTTTTCTGTTGCCCTATCCTTACTCTCACATACTGCCTTATTTTGGATTCAATAATGAAACTAGTACTGACTTCTGGAAAGGTGGGGCAGGTGACTGAATCAATTTGCCATCCCTTAGATTCTATATTCTCTGGCTACCATGCTCTGTGAAGGCATTGCTTTTTCATTTAGAATCTAAGCTCCTTGAGGTTAGGCACTATCATTTTTGTGTTTTTTAGGCCCTTCAGCTAACAGTGCCTAACGCATGGTAAGAGCTTAATAATTGCTCCTTCCTTCCTTCCTTCCTTCCTTCCTTCCTTCCTTCCTTCCTTCCTTCCTTTCATAAAAGCCATTATCCTTGAGTTTAAGGCACTCTATAATCTACTTCAGCTTCCCCTTTTCAGTCTTATCTCTTAAAACTCTGGGTTATACTTCCTTTGTTTCTGTCAAATGATCTAGTTGCTATAATACTTCCAACATCTCCAGAATTCTTTCTGCCTTTTAAAACCAAGACTGGTGGGGATTCTGGGAAGATGGTGGCTTAGACAGAGCCAATATTAAAACCTCTGCACCCTTCCACACTGAGAAAGAAAACAATGCGCTTCAAGAAAGAGGACCAAATCTAACAACAGGACAGAGCAGGGGGAATCCTACTGCTGGACAGCTAAGAGGTAAGCCAAGAAAAAGACTTGAATTCTTGAACTGTTCGGTCTGAGGGTATATAAGGGGAATCCCAGGACCCCTTCCCTACGTGCTGTGTGGAGTCTCTAGTGGCCCCTGAAATCTCAGGGTGGGCGGGTGCACCGGAGCCAGAGCTGAACACAGGCACCAGGGAGGTGACTGGAGGAGAAAGGCAGAGAAACATAACAAAAACTCCCAGAAGATGGTGGCTTAGAGAGAGCCAAACCTCAGACCTCAGACCACTTGGCTTCATCACATAGAGAACAAAGGGCTTCAAGAGGAAAGAAAACCAGATCAAACACAAGGACAGAGCATGGGGACCCTGCTGCTGGACAGCTCAGCTGAGCAAAAACACTCCTTGTCCCACTACTTTTTTTTCCCCCTTCTTGAGGTTTTAGTGGAAGGGCAGACTAATCCAACCAATACAGGTTTAATCCCGTCAATTGGTAAGACAAGAAGTCTTCAGAGAGCAGAGAAAGTAACTATAAACCTCCATTGCCAGCTAGGGGAAGATCTTTCATCAAAGCTCATTAAATCCATCTGCTCTAACTAGCAAAAGAGAAAATAAAAAAAATATGAGTAAAAAACAGAAAAACAGAAAAGAAATGACAATTGACAGCTTCTTTCAAGGAAGTGAAAAGAGAGCAAATGAAATAGAAATAGAAGAAGAGGAAGAAGTTCCAGAAAATTGGACACAGGCTTTGGAAGATCTCAAAATTCAATTAACTCATGAACTTCAGGAACTCAAAAAGCAATCAAGAGGGGCTGAAGAACAATTTGAAAAAGGAAATACATGAACTAAAACAAAAAAATAAAGTCTTAAAAGCCAGAATTGGCCAGCTTGAAAATGAAACAAAGAAGGCAAAAAGATGATCTACAAGGAAAACTAGACCAGAAGGAGGATGACCAAAAAGCCAGGCATGAAATTCAGTCTTTAAAAAATAGAACTCAACAACTAGAAGCAAATGACTTCACAAGGCAGCAAGAATATATAAAACAAAATTAAAAAATGAAAAATTTGAGGAGAATCAACTAAAAAGTTAGTGGAAATAATCAACAAAGCAAAGTTGCAGGATACAAAATAAATGCATGTAAATCATTAGCATTTCTATATATTTCCAACACATCACAGCAGCAAGAGGTAGGAAGAGAAACACCATTTAAAATCCCCTTAGACAATATAAAATACTTAGGAATCTATCTAGCAAAACAAACACAGGAATTAAACGATTACAAGTACAAAAAACTTTCCAAACAATTACAACTAGATCTAGACAATTGGAAAAACATTGATTGCTCATGGGTAGGAAGAGCTAACATAATAAAAATAACCATTCTACCCAAATTAATTTACTTATTGAGTGCCATACTACCAAGAGACTTTTTTTACTGAATTAGAAAAAAAACTATAACAAAAGTTCATTTGGAAGAACAAAAGATCAAAAATATCAAGGAAAATAATGAAAAAAAAACCATGAAGGAAGGTGTCCTAGCAGTAACAGATATTAAACTATACTATAAAGCAGCAGTCATCAAAACAATATGGTACTAGCTAAGAAACAGAAGGGAGGATCAGTGGAATTGACTGGTGGTAAGTGACATCAGCAAGATAGTGTATGATAAACCCAAAGAGCCCAAGTTTTGGGACAAAAATCCACTATTTGACAAAAACTGCTAGGAAAATTGTAAAACAATATGGGAGAGATTAGGTTTAGATCAATATCTCAAACCCTACACCAAGATAAATTGAGAATGGGTGAATGACTTGAATATGAAGAAGGAAACTGTAAGTAAATTAAGTGTCAGATCTCTTGGAAAGGAAAGATTTTAAAACCAAGCAAGAGTTAGAAAAAATTACAAAATGTAAAATAAATAATTTTGATTATATTAAATTAAAAAGGTTTTGTTAAAAAAAAAAAACAAGGCAACCAAAATCAGAAGGGAAACAACAAACTGGGAAAAAAAACTTTATAACAAAAAACTATGACAGAGGTCTAATTACTCAAATATACAAGGAGCTAAATCAATTGTATAAAAAATCAAGCCATTCCCCAATTGATAAATGAGAAGGGACCCATTTATAGGCAATTTTCAGATAAAGAAATCAAAACTATCAATAAGCACATGAGAAAGTGTTCTAAATCTCTAATAATTAGAGAGATGCAAATCAAAACAACTCTGAGGTACTACCTCACACCTTGCAGATTGGCTAAAATGATAGCAGGGGAGAGTAATAAATGTTGGAGGGGATGTGGCCAAATTGGGACATTAATGCATTGTTGGTGGAGTTGTGAACTGATCCAACCATTCTGGATGGCAATTTGGAACTATGCCCAAAGAACTCTAAAATTCATCTAAAAATCTAAAAATAGATTCAGGCCTAGCTGCAGGAGTTCTAGGGTTCAAAGTTTCTTAACTCATGTTACCTATCCCTTATCATTCTGCCTTTCATTCTAAGGCATTAGGTAAGGGTTTAAAAAGGGGGGAAAAAAGAAATCTTTTTAGACTTAATTGACTATTGAATTGAATTAAAACAAAATCTTGATGGATCTCTATATTTGGCATAGATGGCTTAAATTTAATGAAGAGTTGGATGATATGTATTTCATAAGAGTATTTCAACTAGTAGCATTTAGAAGCATTCAACATCATCTGTGTATTGGAAATATACTAAATTAACTCAATGTATTTTTGGTATTATTGTATAACTAAGGTTATGAAAATTCTCATGTTTAATAAATGACTGTGCCATCAGGATAAACCAGTATTAGTGGAATGGTGAATAACATACCAAAATGGCTATTTTAAAAGTATGTGATTTTAAAATTCCTTTGTCTTTTGTTTGTAGGTACAATTAAAAACCAGTGTTTCTAGTCAGTATGTGATTCGGACACAACCAACCAATAGGTGCCTCTCTACACTAGAATGTGCAGCTGTTGCACTTGCCATCTTGGAGAAAAATGATCACATTCAAGAGGTAATTGAAGAAAATTATTCTTTGATTAAAGAATACACATTTGAGTAGGAAAATATAATTTTTGTGTGAAAAGGTAGAAATAACACTTACCATAATCATAATATGAGTAATAGATGAAATAATAACTTATTTTTATTGTTGTTTGTATCTCATAAAACCATTCACTCTTAACAACTTGGGACATAGAAATATAAATAGGATTATTTCATTTTGCATAGAATTTATTTGAGACTCAGTTGAGGTTATCATTTGCCCAGTCCCCTAGCTAATAAGAGACAATGCTTAGGATTGGAACTCATATCTTTGGATTCAGGATCTACACCTCTTTCTACTGCATGCTTTTTGATATAGAGTAGAAATATAGATAGCCCTGTATTCTATAAAGCTTTTCCTTGATATTTATACTTTATACTAAGCTATTCAAACAGTTCTTACAGCACACTAAAATATCTCAAATAGCAAAATGTTATTACTTTGAGCCTTTTGTGAAAATTTTGCTTCTGCGTTGGCTTTTATCAAGTTTACTCAAGTCTATTTTCTGTCAGTCTCTTTTAAGAATTATGACATCCTAAAACAAAAGTATATTTTATTTTTTTATTTGAGTATTTTTATAGGTAAGAGTATAGAAAAGAAAGGTTGATGAGGCTTTAGAATTAGTAGTGACCTAAAAGTATGTAATCATCCTTTAATTTTCATATATCTGGAAATTTTGATGACCATCTAGATAGTATTCATTAGCACTGAATGATGCTTCATTCAGTTTTTTGAGACCTAAATATAGTGCATACTTTTAAGCTTTTTATTTTCACATTTAATTTTTAAAAAGCTATTTTATGTTAGCACAATATTTCTTGATTCCTCAAAATAAACATATTTCAAGAAGGTAAAGGAAGTGTAAACATACTTAAAAGGTATAAAAGAGAGAAAATGCAATCTTTTAAAGTCCATTATGAAATATGACTTTTTCTTTACTTCTACACTGAATAAAGATTGTAATACTTCATTTTTGCTACATATTTTTACAATTAGATGCATCTTGTGTTACCTTATATTTTCATGGATCATATTAGCTGTGTACATTATAGTATTTGAGGAATATGTGTCTGATAATTTAATAAGAATTTTAACATCATTTGTCAGAAGCTTAAATTGATTGAGAAGGAATTTATTCAAAATACATTCTACCCCCACCCTTGCCAATCTTCCACCTATGAGACAATACACCGAAGTACAAGGGTTTAAAAAAAAATACATTCTACAATTATAAATTCAGATTACCTTTATTATGTTTCTTGGTTTTAACAGTTCATTTTCATTTCTGTTCTCTCTTTGAGACTTATCAGTGCTGTGTTGCTGGAGAGAATTACTTGATTTTCAAAATTATCATTGAATTTTGCTCACTTTCCAATATTCTGCCAGAGATGCCCTGATAAACAAAAGTTCTGTCATCTGTACAATATGAGTTGACAGAAGCTGAGGGACTTAGCTATACAAATTGCTAGTGAAGAAGGTAAATGCTACCTACTGACATTGTCAGGAGCTGAATACAGTTGTTATGTCAATTGCAGTGGCTCTTCATGAAGAAGGGCAACAAGGTGGTACAGGGGCCTGGTGTCAGTATGACCTGAGTTCATATCCAACTTCAGACACTGACTATGTGACTCTATTGAAGTCACTTCACCTCTATCTGCCTCATTTTCTTTAACTGTAAAATTGGTATAATAATAGCATCCATCTCAAAGGGTTGTTATGGGGATATGAAGTAAAATATATGTAAAAGTGTTTAACGGAGTACCTAGGATATTCTAGGTGCTATATAAATGCTTATTAACCCTTCTCTTCAGTCCTTGCCCTCAAGGATTGGGTATTCTGATTAAAGTCACTTGCTGTTTTTCACATCCAAGACACCTGGCAATTTGGCAGCAAGGTACAGCACACAGATTTCCCCTGGGAATATTTATTACTGATATTAATTAAATTAATTAATTAAAGGGATTACAAATGCTGAAACAGACCTCCACAATACCAGTTCCCCATAGCTCTGCTGCAGAAAGGCCCTACCTATTGAGCACTCATTATCTCTTTCCCTTTCTCTCTTCCTTTCTCCCTTTTTTCTTCTCCCTTATTTTTATTTTTCCTCTCCTGTCACGTAGGAGGGCAAACTTAACATCACTGATGTGATTGAACATTCTCCAACAGCAGTAGAGAAGCCCTTGCTCTCTCAGATTTAAGTGAAGGCTGTAAGCACAGCTAGTGTGAGTGTGAAATAAGCTTTTGACAACAGTATCCATCTTCTCACTTCCATAGCCCAAATACCCTGCCTGCCTTTAAGAAAAACCAAATCAAAACAGAACAAAAACAACTGTCTTAAAACAACCAAAACACATACAGCTTCATACAACATCAATTTTACGTTTCTAGTTTGTTTCTTAGATTATAATATCTGTGGAAGTAGAATATTGAAACTATTTTGTACAGAAATTTAAATATTTTCCCAACTTTGAAGAATCTGATGAATGACATGTAGTATCACTAAGATCTACCCTGAATGAGCAGAGCAACAGTTCCTAGTTGAGATTTTTCATATCTGTATGAATCCCTCTTGTCATTCTTCAAAGTAATCTGTAATCTTGTTTTGCTCTTTCAGAAATAATTATGAGTTTAAGTGCATCTTAAATGAATATCTCAAGAATGTTCTTCAATTCGTATAGCCTGTTTAGATGGAAGTTTTTTTTGATATCTGAAAAGTACCAGCTGAAGTGGTTTACCTCAGAAAGTGAGTCCAGACATCCAGAAGTTCAAATTAGTGGAACCAATATTTATTTATCAATCTATTGATTAATAAATAATAAATGTACCTAACTGGCCAGTGCAGTTTCCTAGTGAAGGCTGCACCGGACTGAAATTACAATGCAGTTTTTATAGGGTGCATCAGATACAAAGCAAATGTTCATAAAGAGACATAACCTTGATGAAGTAAGCAAACTTATATTGTCTGGAAGCTATTTCGGTTAGTAGTGTGGGATCAGGGACTTTCCATTGTGTATCTTATCCTGGACTATGAGGCAGTTACCTTCTTATGGATCCTGACTGTGTTATTTTAAACTGACCTTCACAGGAAAGCTCATTTCTGATTTCTACTTTTCCTCAGGGAAAAACAGGTTTTCTGGACAATGACTTAGTTTACCTTACTTCACAGCTTCCAAATTCATTGCTGATTGCACATTAAGTAATATTGGAGCTAGTATGCACTCTTGCTTCTCAAAAAGTTGCTAAAAAGGATGACTGTATAGTCCATGCAAAGTGGCTGCCAGATAGCTGCCAGTTACTTTTTTTTTTCAGATTTATTAGAACTTTCCTTAAATTTGCTCTTTTTCCTATATCTCATTTAAATTTTCAGTTTTCTGGTTCTAGATCAATGATTTATCATTTATAAAGCTCTGCTTAAGAAGAAATAATCTATTAATGAAATACGACATATTCTAACAGAGCCTTATAGAAGTTCCTATTCTGGATGGCCAGTTTTGCTGTATAAATGGGAGTAATCTTTATCTAATTTAGTAATTCTTACACATATTCTACAAATTTGCAATTTTGCATTATTAAAAGTTTTATTGCTTATGTTGTTTAAAGTGTTAAAATGTTCTTTGGAAGGAAGAAAAGAAGAAAGGAAGCATTTATTAAGCACTTACTATGTGCCAGGCACTGTACTAAATCTTGAGAATACAAGTACAAGCAAAAAGAAAGAAGCTGCCTTTGAGGAACTATATACAAAAGGAAGCTGAAGAGCAGAAAGAATTGGGTAGGGGTAGGGGGAATGAAAGTATCTATGTGAGAGGTATGGTTTTGAAATCTGAAAAGTCAGGAACAAAGCTTGGTGGAGAATAAAGGCCCCAGGGTCTTTCCACAAAATGGAGGCTCCAGGAGGAATTCTCCATTTGGAGAAAGGGATCAGCCTGATATAGAGGTATTCCTGAGTGAGAAGACCACAGGGATAGTTGTATGTTTCTGGAAGAGGAAGAGGAGAACCCAGGAACCGAGGGAAATTCTAGAATGAGACAGCAGCAGGTGAATAGTTCTGAAGTCCAGAAGTCAGAAGCAGAGCTTGGAAGGTTTAGGCAGGAGTGATTATTTCCCTTTAATTATTGTGAAATCCTTAACTGAAAAACAAAGAAGGCAAACCCTTTACCAAAACTTTATGATAAATATGACAAAATTGATTCAGTAGAGTATTAAATGGAACTAAAGAAACTTGTCATTTTGATTTTTAAAAATCTTATTTAGCTTACTATTTCCATTAGCTCTTGGAAGTATAAATGATAATATGTTTTCTGCCAGGCTGTGGTGGAGAGAAATGTCTGGTTTAGCCAAAATTACATGCAGATGCAGCCAGAAAATGGACCAAACATCCCCTAAAGCTACACTATGCTGCAGGCTATATATGTTTACAGCAAAATAGTTTCCAGTCTTTGCACTTACAAAAAGATTTTGTGTGAAAAGTCCTTCTCATGGGCATGTAAAATGGACACATATGCCCTAGAGAACCCCGACTAAGTAAATTTAGGGATTTCTTTCTTACCCCAAACTTAAGCCATTTCACCTTTTTAGTTTTGTGAAGAAGCATTTCTTCCTCAATAATTCATTAATTATCTATTAAATATCTAGTGTGAGGCAGACACTGCTAGGCCCTGTTGATATTAGTGTAAAAACAAAGCAGTTTCTGCCCTCAAAGAGCTTACCTTCTACTAAGGGCCAGGGGGATGTGTTATTTATGTATTTCATATCTACATAGTTACATATAAATTAAAAAGGTATATATAAATACAAGTAATTTCAAGAGGGAGAGAGAGTATAAACCTGGGGAGTAGTACTTGAGTAGTACTTAAGTTGTGTTTTGTGAAACCTAGAGATTCTAGCTGAGATGAGACTGTATTATAAATAGGGACTATCTAGCTGGCTGGTATGACAGAATAAATAATAATATGAAGTAAGACTGGAAAGGCATATACAGATGTTGAAGGGTTTAAGTATCAGACAGAGTACTTTGTGATTTATCCTAGAGGAAGGCATTGATGATTATGGGATACATGGTCATATTAGTGTTTCTGGAGTGCCAACTTGACTACTGTGTGGAAAATAGATTGGAGAGGAGTGAATCTAAAGCCAGGCAGATCAATTAGATGGCTATGACAATAGTAATAGAGAGTATTGAGGAGAGTTTGTTGATGACAATGCTTGACACACAACAGGAACTTCATAAACATGTGTTGATTTAAGGATAGACATAGTGTGAGTAGAAAGAAGGGTACAGGGAAAAATGTTAGGGCAGTAGAATAGATAAAACTTGGCAATTGATTGGATGAGAAGGCAAGGGAAGAGTTAAAGGTGAGTTTCTAACCAGGGTGACTAGTAATGTTGTTCTCAACTGAAGTAGAGAATTTTGGTGGCAGATTAGGGTTGAAAGGGAGGATATGATGAGATTCATTGTGGATATGTTGACTTTGAGTTGCCTGTTAGACATCAGAGTGGAAATTTACAATAAGCAGTTGGTAATGTGAGACTGAAGTTAAGGAGAAAGCTTTGGGCCAGAAATAAATATTTAACCATTTGTCTACATAGAGATGATCATCCAGGAAGAGAATATAGGTAGATTAGAGAAGAGGACATGGGACACATTGGGATCAAAACTTAGATGCTGAACTAGTAAAGGAAACTGAGAATGAGTGGTTAGATAGAAAAAAAAAGAGAATAATGTCATAGAGCCAGTTGAGAAGAGGTCAAAAAGAATGAGGCCCAAGAAAAGGCCACTGGATTTATTATTTTTAAAATTTTATTATTATTTTTTATTTAAGAAGCATTTGTTTACTTTCTCTTATCCCATCAAAAATTTAATTTTTTTCTTTTTAACCTTTACCTTCTGCCTTAGAATTGAAACTAAGTATGGATCCTAAGGCAGAAGAGCATTAAGGGCTAGGTAGTTGGGGTTAAGTGACTTAGTCAGTGTCACAAAGTTAGGAAGTATTTGAGATCAGCCTGGCATTCTATCCACTATGTGTTACCAAGTGGCCCTTGAGCACTTTCTTTTTAGTGGTGAACTCAGAAACCAGAGAGAAAAGCATTGAGAAATGAGAGGAAAATAAAATGATAATGAATATAGATGACCTATTTGAAAAGTTTGTGAAAGAGGAAAGAGATATGAGATGACTTTTACTAGTGTTGTTCAGCAGGATATGAGTAAGAACAGCAAATATGAATGAGTGAGCTAATCTGAGGGGGCAAAGTGTGAAACTAGTTAACCCTGAGATCAAGATTGTGAAAGGGAGAAAATGAGACCAGAAGAGAGGTGATGAATCAAGTAGAGGGTGGCATATAGGGACTTAAGGTCACAATGAAAACAAAGAATATTTTTTAGGGTAGAGAGTCTAAAGGAAAAGTGGGTCACAGACCTCCCAACTTGTGAATTAAGTGGGGATGCTCTCACCTTTGGTGATTATATCTAAAGATGGGCAGGGCAGATTTAATTTCATTATCACAGTATCTATCAAATGGCTTTGGAGTTCAGGGTTCTCCAGTTTTTGTTTTAATCTGTAAGGTTCTCAAATCCAATCAACAAACTGAATTGACAAGCATTTGTTAATTATCTACTCTGGAGCCAGGCACTATATGAAGTACTAGAAATACAAAGAAAGGTCACCCCTTACACCCACTGCAAACAGTCCTTGCCTCCAAGGAGCTCATCATCGAATGGGGGAGAAAACATGCAAATATATTGGATGCCATCTTAAAAGGAAGGTTTTAGCACTTGAGGATGAAGCAGGGTGCTTCATAACACGAGTTCAGACACCCAGAAATTCAATAATTAGAACCATTATTTCTTGATTAAAAAAGGAAAAGGAAAAAAAAAATCTACCAGCTGGGACAGCCTTCCCTAATGGAAGCTGTGTCAGACTGACATTACAAGGCAGCTTATATAGGTTACAAGATACAAGGGTGTTTCCTGCATCCAGATTCTTATTTGTCAAGACAAAACTCATCACAAATACCAGTAATGATAAGTGGATAATCCTCAGATCACTTGGGGGATATTTACTTTTCACATGTACCTAAACACTCATTCCCAGTTAACTATGTGTGTGTACCTTGCATTCCATCCTGACCTATTGTTTGTACCTAAACACTCTTATGGAGAAAACTGGTGGGTAACTTATATATTATCTGGGTTCAGAGAAAGGGTAAGTAGGAGACAGGACAGACAGGGCAATAGATTGGGACATAACAAGTTGGGGAAATACAATTCAAGAATGGGCTTGGCAGTTGGAGGGAGTGACAGTTAGGATCCCAACTGCCTCACAGATCCACCTAACCAGGGAGTCTATGAAATCAACAAAATAAATGAGTATTACTGGGGCAAAAGGATTTATAAACACAAGTTTAATTCAATAAACTAAAGTTCGAAAGAAAGGGGAAAAGGATTTCTGTTCTACCAACCTATGGGCAAGCCCCAGGATCAGAGAATGAACTCATCTACACTAAGCTTTAGACTATAGCAGGGCACAAGGAATATCAGGAATGGAAGTGGGATTCTCACTGCTGAGTTCTGTCAAAATCCAGCAATGATACAGCTCTTCCAGGTCCTCAGACAGTAATCTTTGAGTTGGGTAAGTCAGGGAGCTAAACCAACCTGAGATGACCATCAACCCAGGTTAGGTTTTATAGTCTCAACCTAACTTCCCATAGGCAGATGATTTCTTCCTTCAGGATGCCAGAATACTAGGATACAAACTTCACTTCCCGTAAGGAATCCCACTCAAGTCAGTTACAATCTGTCCCCAGCCAACATGGAGTTCATCTCAGAGAGAAAAAACACTTCCTGCTTCCTCATTCCATTTAGAATTCTCCAGCCTTACTTGCTAAGCCTCATAAATAACTAATCTTAAACATTTTATTAATTTATCTTACAACAACACTCATCCCTAGTTACCTTATGTGTTTACCTTGCATTCCATCCTGACCTATTTGTTTAATATAATGGAGGAACTGGGTCAGTTTCCTAAATAATGCAGGAATGGATTAATCAACTTCAATTCTACTTTATTCTCTAACCTATTTCATTTATTCAGACTACTTCAAGGGGAACTGGGAAAGGCTTCTTATAGAAGGTGGGATATTTGTTGTTTTTCAGTTATGTCTGAATCTAATTGATCCTGTAGACCATACTGTCTATGGGGTTTTCTTGGCAAAGATATTGGAAGGGTTTGCCATTTCCTTTTCTAGTGGATTAAGGCAAACAGAGGTTAAGTTCCCAGGATTACGTATCTAATTAGTAAATGTTTGAGGTTGGATTTGGATTTAGGGCTTCTTGACTCCAGAACCAGAGCCATCTGGTTGCTTTTAAAGTCTTGAAATAATATTCTGAATCCATTAAATATTTGGCTCTGTTATATTCATAATCTGGGAAATGATGGGTGCCACCTTGAATGACAGGGAAGGCAGTTGGAAGACATGGAATGTTTCCAGGTGCCATGAGCCAGGGGCAAACATCGGTTGACCCCCCGGTATAAATACCCCTGGCAGCCACTTTGAGGAGTTCTCTCTGGAGGTCTTTGGACAGGAGTCTCTGGACTGGGAAATCACGGAGTGGATGGTGAAGGGTGACAGGGAGGTCTATGAAGAAGAGGGTAGGAATAGATCTGAATATTTCCTGAAAGACTGAGAACTAGTGCTGGTAGTGAGAAAGCTGAGAGAATAAGATCACCAACACAGCTGCATCAATAGCATTCCCTATTCTCTGGCTTGGCTGTGGCCAGGCTGGGCTAGAGGTAGTGGAGAGAATAAATCTCCATCTTCCACTTGATCAATAGCCTCCAGTCCTGATTGTCAACTAGTTTTTAGATAATAGATTGATAGGGTCTCCAATCCCCAATCCTTGTCCTGTTTATCCTTTCCCTGATTATAGATAAAGAGAGTTCAACAAGTATCTTCCTGAGTGGTCCTTATATCATGACCCTTGGGGAGGGAGTCAAACGCAGTCAGATACCAAACGTCATCCAAGGCAAATCAACAGCCCAATAATAATCTCTCCAACCCCGGGGCGGACCTGGAAAGGTTACCCATCTATCTAACCTCTCGAGGGTCCTTCTTGGGCAACTATTAGAGAGAAAGTGGTACATCAACATCAGTGTACATCTATATCTCCATAGGACCCCTTTTTATTTATAACTGCTTGAATTGCTCTACTCTAATATTTGATTGTTGAGACCAGTGTATTATGGATAACTTGAGAACATTTTTTTTCCTTTTCTAGAATGCCAGGTGAAAATAAATTTAAAGTCTAGTACCTTTAGGAGACTCCTATGTTCTTGTGGAATAATCTCACATTTTTTCCCTAGTGATACATAGGGAACAAATTTTCCTATAAATTATTAAAGCAAATAAAGAATATAATTGTCAGATTTTTATTAGTTCTAGTATTAGAATTATAAGAAAAATCAATAACAATATAAAAGAGTAACAATGACTTTTAAAAATCTACATATTTAATGAATTTTTCATTTTTTTCCCTCTCCGCCAGACATTGCTCCGTCCTCTTCAAGCTTTGTGCTCTTTCCAACTTCAGCATGGTGCTCAGATTCGTCTCAGCAAGGAACACCTCTTGAAAAATGGTCTATATCCTAAGCCCATGCCAAAGAATAAACGCAAACTAAGGAAAATGGAGCTCCTAATGAATAGTGTTAAAATTTAGGGAAATTAGCCTTGTTGTTTTCAGTATTCCTATTCAATTGCAATTTACAATACCATGCTCATTTTTAAGTCTGCTGATAGAGCTGTGAGTTACTGACTGACTCAACAAAAGAACCAAGAGAAATAAAACAAATATCTTGTCCAGAGTAGGGAAATGAAACAAATAGTTCTTTTTTTTTTTAAGAAAAATTATAGCAAAATTAAAAGATATGATTTTATTTTCCAAAAATATCTAGTAATTTTGCAACTCTTGTAATGAAAAACAGTTCATTGCTTTAAATTGCTAGTGTCTTTTAAAGAATTATTCTTTGTAAAGAGAGGAAAATTGTTATGCCTAACTAGGGCAATATTGTTTTAGATAAAATATGATATTTGGTGAAGATTCTGCAATAGAGAAGGCTTGCATCAATTTTCTGGTTTTACACAGGAACTTTATAGTTTGGTCAGTAGCTAAAACAAACAAAATCAAGTAACTTACAGCATACTTAAACCTGGGCATTTTTATTTTAGTAAAAATTATAACAGAATAAGGAAAATTCATTTTCCTGCTAAACTTGAACACAATAGTGGTCTTTAAGTACTTTCTTATTGGAAGAAATTATAATTTCATATTGTAGGGGTTGCATATAATTTTGAAAACATGTATATTTTTAGTTGTAGTCATTCTCATCAAGAGAGTTCCTGTTTTTCATAGTTCTTATACAGATCTGTTAATTGACAATAAGCTTTGTTTTGTTGAAATTTTCATAAGTAACAGAAGTGGAATAAAAACATAAAGTACTGCCTGTCTATTTTTATGGAATAACATGAGTATCACTAGGATCACTGAAATACAAAGGATCAAAAATTTAAAAGTCTAAGAGAAAACTCTCAATGTAAAAAGAAGTAAATTCTACCACTTTGGGAAACATTTGTGAAGTTTTTCAATGTTTGAACTATATGCTCTGGGAATTAAATATATCCCTTATATCAAAATAAGCCATTAGAAGAAATGTTTATGTGTATCTTTATATTTAACTTAAATCATATGCTGAGGTATGTGAATTTTGACAATAAAACAAAATTGTGTTTCCTTATTTTTGCAAGTTATGAATAAGCTTGATGGTTAGTGCTTGAGTCCATAAAATTGCTTTGCTATTTGTAGATTTTCCAATAGGCCTTTCTTTAAATGGCCATTTAAATTAATAGAACTCTAGGATGATATTCTTTTTTATAAAAGCATACAAAATGTAAAGTATATGAAATATATTTTATTGACATTTCATGTATTTGAAGGATTTGTTTTAAGGTATATCTATTACTTTATTCTTAATTACCTTTTGACATTTCATGTATTTGAAGGATTTGTTTTAAGGTATATCTATTACTTTATTCTTAATTACCTTTTCTCTATCACATTGTTGTCATCATTTGTTATTGAATATTTAGTCTTGTTTTAATATGCCATCATAGAAAAAATGGAAAAGATGTATGCTTTCTGAATATTATTGTAATGTTGGTTTCTGATAATATACTAAAGGATTACAAATCTTTACATTATTAAAAAAAATGCTAGAGAAGATGGACTTATCCACTAGAGAACTTTCTGGGAATTGGTAAATGAATTAAAATGTTTATGTAATTTATACTCTCATATTCATTTCTATAGGTTTTTAGCATAAAATGAATTAAAGACATTTAAAAAATCCACAATAAATTGAAATGCAACTTAGGAAAAAATACTAAAATGCCACAGTTTATGATATTGTGTGTACTCTGTCATATACGACTGTAAAACCACTTGTTTGGCTGATTGTAGAAGGATTTTTTTTTATATAAATGGTCACTGAGATCCCTTCCAACTCTGAAATTCTGAGTTAGTGAAATATATTTAAACATGAAAGGCATTATACTATCAGACTTTAGTTTTCTTAATCATTGTTAAAAACGTTAAATTATCAGAAACCTTAAAAGTTTCAGCATGATCTCACATTTTTATCTAGTGTAATTTCTTCATCCGAGGTTCATTCATGACCCATTATAGATCCTAACTACCAATCCCCAAGAAATCCTCTTTTTTCACAAATGTGGCTCCAGGTTTCCCTCTCCATCTTAGTTCTTTGCTTCACACTAAAGGACTTCAGCAAAAATAGTGTTATTCCTTCAAGTACCCAAACTTTTCATATCTACAAACTGTTTAACTACCATTACTTGGGTGGTCAAACTTTTGATCTTGTCATCACCAAGTTATCTTCTACTTCTATGTTCAAGGAGTTCAAAATTACTTTCTGATCATAAACTATCATCCCTATACTTTACTACTCCTAATTCCATCCTGCACAATGTCCCACTAACCCTCAGTGTTTTCTCAGGCCATCATTCTTGTGAGTCCATTACCCTCCCATCCAGGCTTTTCCAACTAAATTTCTTACTTCCTGCTTCATCGAAACAGAGGCTATTTGCTGTGAGCTGTTCTTCTATTTATCCCACAATACCTCTGACATAATTTTCTACTGTCTCTTTCACTCTAGTCAGAAAAAGAGGTGAACTATTTTGCCAAAAATAATCCCTTTCTTGTATCATTTATATTATCCCTTCATCTTCTCCAGCACATTTCTCCCAGTACCATCCCTTTTCCATAACCTTCTGTCTTTTCCTGTTTACTTAGTCCTTCCCTATTGCTTACAAACACATCCAAATCTTACTCTACTTAAAAAATCCTCATTGGATCTACTATCTCTATTAATCTTCAGTATATTTCTCCTGTCCTCAGCTAAACTCCTTGGGGGAAAAAACCTACTCTTAGTGGTCTTCATTTTGCTTCCTCTCATTCTCCTAAACCTGTGACCTGGCTTCTAATCTCACCATTCAACTAAAACTGCTCTCTTCAGAATGACCAATGGCTTCCTAAACAGCAAATCCCATGTCCTTTATCAATCTTTATTCTTGGTTTCCTCCAGCATTTGACACTGTTGACTACCTTCACTCCTGAATACTCTGACCTCTCTGAGTTTTGGTATTTTGTTTGATCTGCGGGCATTCTGATTTTTCATGACACTGCTCTCTTGGTTTTCCTAGGCAGCTAGATGATACAGTAGATAGAGCACTGGGCCTGGAGTCAGAATGATCTGTGTTCAAATCTGTCCTCAGACATTAACTTTATGACCCTTGGCAAGTTACTTAGCCCCTCTTGGCCTCAGTTTCCTCAACTTTAAAATGGGGATAGTAATAGCACATCTCACACGATTGTTTTGAAGATCATAAGTTAATATTTATAAAGTGCTTAGAACAGGACCTTGCATGTGGTAAGCATTATAGAAATGATTATTCCCTTAACTTTCCCCCTTCCTACTAACTATCTGACCTCTCCTCAGGTTCTTTTCTATTATATCTTCATCCATGTCAGGCCCACTAACCCAAGGTTCTCTCTTGGGACTTTATCACTTCCCATTAGCTTCCATTGGTTTAATTATGATATCCATTCATTTGATTCCCTGATCTATATATCTAACCCCAGTGTCTCTCCAGAACTCCACTCCTATATCACCAACTACCTATTAGACATTTTAAGATTGATAACTTCCTGTAGTTATCTCAAACTTAACCATCCAAAACAGAGGATTCATTATCTTTTCTCCAAAATCCACCTCTATTAAGAACTACTCTGTTACTGTTTAGGACTACCTATCCTTCCAGTCCCTTTCCATATCCTATTCATAGATGTAAAGTAATTTTCCAAAATCACCAGCCTGGCCCGTCACTCAACTACTCACTTAATGCCTCTGATTACCTCTGTTTGGCCTTTAAAGCTCTGTAACTGTCTCTTCTCTCCAGCATTCTTATATGTTCCTCCCCTCCACATAATTCTATTATCAAACCAAACTCACATCCACATAGCATTGTCACTGTGTCTTTGCTCCATCTCACTTGTCTGGATGCTCTCCCTTTTCTCTCTCCTCTTCTTAGAAGCTCTGGCTTCTTTAAAACTCTGCTTAGGCATCACCATCTTCAGAAGTGCCCCCTCTATAGGGTTACTTGATATCTGCCCTAAATCTCATAACTGTCTTTATTTTTTAAAACCCCTTACCTTCTGACTTAGTATCAGTTGGAAGGCAAAAGAGCAGCAGGGTAGCCAGTCGGGGTTAAATGACTCACCTAGGGTCACACAGCTAGGAAGTGCTTGAGACTGATTTTAAACCCAGGACTTCTAGTTCCACATCTGGTGCTTTACCCACAGTGCTATTTAACTGCCCAATAACTACTTTTTAAAGTATTTATTTTCTACCCTATTAGCATGTAAACTCCTTGAGGTCATGGACCATTTTCTCTTTTCCTTTGGTTCCACAATAAACATGCAATAAATGTTGATTGGTCAATTGTTAAAATGAAAGAAAGTTTTCAACTTTTGTACAGGTACAAATGTTATCAAAACCATCCATCTTGAGATCATTTTTCCAAGTTGAAATAAAAGGACTCCAAAAATTCTTTTACATTTGTATAGTGCTGTGAAGTCATTTGTATTATCTTATTTGATACTCATAACAACCTTGTTAGATAAATAAGACAATAACACAGACTTTCCAGAGTTGTGAGGATCAAATGAAATAATATTTGTAAAGCACAGTGCCTACCACATAGAGTTTCTTTAAATGCTTGACCTGTTCCCCTAGAAGGTAATTCATATTGCTTAACAATTTATTTATAGCTTGTGTCTCCAGATATTTTCTTTCTAGAGCATATTAGCAAAACTCGAAAAAAAAATTCCTTTTACTTCCTGGTGCTTTAAATCCAAATGAAGGAAGATTTTAGCCATAGGCTTATAATAATCAATAAATTATTCAGTATACCTACTGCATTCCAAGCCTTATACTAAAGACCTTGACAATATTAATGTAGTATTGGTGGGATGATGTGGTAACAGGGTAATTCAACTATTCTCTTTTGTTTCCTTCAGTCTACTACTTTTTCATTGCCTAAATAGAAGGCAGTACTAGGAAAGAAGCATTTACGAAGCACTTATTCTATTTCAGTCATTGTATTGTGTTAAGGATACAAATATAAGCAAAAAGAAAGAGTACCTGCCCTCAAGGAACTCACAATTGAAGGGAAGAAGGCAACACGTGAAAGTTAACTGGAACCAGGATGAGGGAATCATGAAGGTAGGGGAAGTTGTAACAAAAATACCTAAATCTCTTTTTTTTTCCCCTTTAAAAACGATTTGAGCCACTAAACAGAGCAAAATACCTTAGTGTAAAATTTCTTCTCTAAGGATGTTCCACTCCATTGCTCCCTTCATCTCCTTACCCATACTAGCAAATACCTTGGGTTAAAACCTTAAAACAAAGAGAGATAAACAAATTTCTAAGATGAAACCTATCCCTGGTGAAAAGACTTCACTTTCTCCAGTGAGCCTAGACCTTAGAGGGAGAAAATTGTAAAATGCTGCCTTGGAACCTGTAATTTTGCAGGGTTTCATTTCCATATTCCTTCTGTTCAAATCTGGTAACACAGCTTTTGCCAAAGTATGGTTGAACTTTTTCAAAAAGAACAGGGACCCTTACCCTAGAATTAGCAGAAATCTTCTCAGCTTTGTTTCTTTAGGGATGTGCCTCTGATGATTACCATTACCCAGGCAAGAGACAAGAATACTTGGTTATTTTGGGAAGCCAGTTCCCTTTATGCTTATCTTTTCCTTTTGACACCTCTTCTTGGTATAGGACAGAGTTTCCCCTGCAGAGACCTTATTCTAATCTTTATTTTAAAATTTTTTTTCTCTTCAGGTTGGCTAAAGCCAGACAATAACCATTTGCTTTCTAATCACCAAAGAGCACTTAAAAACAAAAAAACAAAACTATACAAGTTTCTCCAGTTGGTCTGTACAAATGATTGGGCAGGGAAAAGGCATAGAGACAATCTATGCCCTACTGCAGTGATGACTAACCTTTTAGAGATAGAGTGCTGTGCCTTTCCCCCAAGATGAGACAGAGGAAGCCCTTCCATTGCCTGTTGGGCAGAGGGGCAGGGGAAGTGAGAAATATCCTCAGGTGCATGGAGAGGGGGAGGGGAGCAGCTCTACCCCAAGTCCCTCTGCCTTTCTGGTAATGAACTCTGGTGAGCAAATGCAGGTGTGCCCACAGAGAGGGCTCTGCATGCTCTTTTTTGCATATATGCCATAGATTCACCATCCCCTCCCCTTGGTAAGTCCTGCATCTCTACTGGAGGCTCAGCTGCTTTCCTAGACTTCTAATAAACAAGAGAATTACTTAAAACTGTACATCCTTTGTGAGGAGTAAATGAGCCTGTTTATATCCTTTACAAGGTATGACATCCACTTAAATAAGAAGTAGGCTTATCTTTACATAGTTAAAATACAGTCTAATTTACTACCCCTTTACAGATTGTGTTCAAACTCCTTTGTGCAGGATTGAAGTATATACTCTCCCATAGATACCTGGCCAGGAGAAACAAACTTCCTACACAAAATTGCTATAAGGTTATAACCAAATAAGAAAGTATTTGCACTTAATTCCCAAACTAGAAAGTTCCAGCCCCTCCTCTGGAGTGTAAGGTCCTTGGAGATCATTCTTAGGACCTACATTATTGTCCTAAATGATACAAAGCTCCATCTGATTGCCACAGCTTGCTGCAAATTCCAAAGATATCCCATCGATATGGCTAATATGATTCTATCCTGAGCCTATGTATCTTTGCAATAAAACTTGTATAAAACTATAACCATGAGCACTTTATGAACCCCTAGACTTGATTCAGGATGGTAGCATCTTGGTATAGCAAAGAATTTGTACCAGCTGCAGAATGAATTCTTTTTTTTAAGCATTTATTAATATTCATTTTTAACATGGTTACATGATTCATGCTCCTACTTTCCCCTCTACCCCCCGCAATCCCCCCACCCATGGCTGATGCACATTTCCACTAGTTTTATCATGTGTCATTGATCAAGACCTATTTCCAAATTGCTGTTAGTTGCATTGGTGTGATAGTTTCGAGTCTACATCCCTAACCATGTCCGCCTCAACCCATACGTTCAAGCAGTTGTTTTTCTTATATGTTTCCTCTCCTGCAGTTCTTCCTCTGAATGTGGGTAGTGTTCTTTACATAAATCCCTCAGAGTTGTCCTGTGTCATTGCACTGCTGCTAGTACAGAAGTCCATTGCATTCGATTTTACCATAGAATATCAGTCTCTGTGTACAATGTTCTTCTGGCTCTGTACAATGTTCTTCTGGCTCTGCTCCTTTCGCTCTGCATCAGTTCCTGGAGGTCTTTCCAGTTCACCTGGAACTCCTCTAGTTTATTATTCCTTTTAGCACAATAGTATTCCATCACCCGCATATACCACAATTTGTTCAGCCATTCCCCAATTGGACATACCCTCCTTTTCCAATTTTTTGCCACCACAAAAAGCATAGCTATAAATATTTTCATACAAGTCTTTATCTTTGATCTCTTTGGGGTACAAACCCAACAATGGTATGGCTGGATCAAAGGGCAGGCATTGCAGAATGAATTCTTAATGGGATGTTGTGAAAGGTTAAATGGGAAAGAGTGAGGGAAAATCCAGTTTCAGATTTGAAGGGTCCTCAAAGGTTATTTCAACTCTACTAAACTTGCTGGCAAGATCCTACAGAAGGGAAGACAAGTATGATCAAGAAATGGGGACATAACATGATGAGTGTTGGGCAGAGAGTGTTGTGCTGAAATTAGGACAGCTTCAAGGAGTAGACAGAATAGTATCAGAGGAGGGAGAGAAAATCAAAAGATCAAATTTCTCATTCTCATTCCATATGTGTCTTCATTGTTTAGATATGTTTACTTTGTGAAATAAATTGTTGGCTTCTTTTTTCTCTTTTGTAGTAACATATTAGTTAATCTATTCAGATAGCTATGATTTTTATGACTATTTTTCTCCATTTATTTTCTTTGAATTTTGAAAAAAGAAAACAACCCTTCCCTTCTGCATTAGAATTGATACTAAGTATTAGTTCCAAGGCAGGAAAGGGTTAAGGGGCAGGCAGTTGGGTTAAGTGAGTTGCTCAGGGTCATACAGCTAGGAAGTCTGAGGCCACATTTGAATCCAGGACCTCCTGTCTCCAGGCCTGGCTATCTATCCCCTGAGACACCTAACTACCTCTTGTATTTCGTTTAAAAAAAATCTCTTCTAAAAGTATATTTCCCTAGGATTAGTTTAGCTTTTACTACATCGATAATAATTTATTTTGCCATTGTCAAAATTTGTAAATTTACTTATTGTCATTATTCTTTCTTTTATTTAATTATCTATTCTTTCCTTTTTGTTCCTTCTCTTTATTCAGCCAATAAAGCAAGACGTTCAAAATCTTCCTCCCCTACAATCTCTCATTTTCTGTAGCTGTTATGTACCTTTTTCTGCTTTTTAAAAATCTTTGTTCAATTCATTATTTCTCTACTTTTCTAGCATATTCTGAATTGGGCATGTTCCTTCTTTATGCATGCATGTACCTTCTTTATTTTCTTTTCATTCTTCATGAAATTAAAGCTTCTGAAAAATATATGTTCACTTTTCTATAAAATTTCTATTATTATTTTCATGGATTTTGCTCTAGCTTCTTCACCCATCCCCAACCCCCTAGACTGTAAGAGTAATTCCTTACTCTTAGAAATATTGATTTTTTTTTGGGGGGGAACAATGTCAAACAGAAACAAAGCTTCACTGTAGTTGTTTCTAAAATTTTTGGCATGGGCTCTACCCCTATTCTGTATAGAATCTAACCCCAAGGCCATATAGTGTTTTATCCTAAAGTGCTTTATCCTAAAAATCCTATCTTAGGAACCTTTAACTATTCACACTTTTTACAGATATATAATAAAATAATTTTTGTACAAATTTACAAATACAGAATATAAAAATATAAACTTTCACTCTCAACTATTCACACTCAAATATACATAAATATACAAAAGTATATAGCAATATATAAAATTTACAATATCTACACTTTTTACACACCTATTTACACACTCATACAAAATTTACAATATCTACATATTTACACACACCCTATTTTAAACTATGATATAAATCCTATATACAAATATATTACAAATACATATACAAAGTAATACAGATATGTACGTGTTTGTGTAAGAAAATCACCACCCTCTGATAATACTAAGAAACCAACCCCCCCCCCAAATCTATGTAATCCTATATGTATCTTGATGTTACCTGAGAGAAAAAAATTCATCCAGGTAAGACCTCATAAAGCTAATGTGAATATCCTTTGATTAATGTGTCCTAAATATATATGTTGGATGCAACTATATTCACCAGATCTTTAGGTACTCCTCTTCCCATGTTGTCTGTTGTCTCTCTTCTATCTTCTTCCTCCTCTTTCTGTCAGTGCTATAATATGTACCAATGCATGTATCTATAATGAACATATGTTATGTGCAACATGATAAAAAAAACCTTAGAAAACCTTACAATTTTAAACACATATCAGTCCATTATCATCTTCTGTGGTAGATCCTTGTATAAAAGTCTATTATTCTATCAATGTCCAGTCAGCTGTATTTCCTCTGTGATCCTTCCATAATTTCTTCTTTCTTCAGTCCTTTCCTTCTGATCCATTGTCCTCTCCATCTGATCCATTGCCCTCTTCCCTGATCTTTTTGCCTGCAGACATGTTGCCTGATGATAATCTCTCAGCTATCTCTTCATCTTCATCTTCTGTATCTCTGTCTTCTCCTTCTACTACTCTAGGAACCTTTTTTTATATGTGAACAATGGAACCATGACTCTTTCTCTAAAACTTTTATTGAGGAAGGTGAAATTAAACTTACAATGAATGGACCAACCCATGATTGCTGTGGTTGCTGAGGTCTTAAAAAATTCTTCATATAAACTGAGTCACCTGGCTTAGTGTTATGTAATGAATAATCCAGAGGACCACTCTGAACTAAGAGTCCCATATTTTGCATTTCTTTTAATCTGTCTTGTAAGGCACTTATATAGGATGCTATTTGGATGTCACCATCTAACATCTATACATAGGCAGTTTTACAACTTTGGGCTTTAAAAGTAGATGACCATACTAGATCCCGTAGCCTCAGGAATAGCTCCATGCTTAAGAGGGGTGACAGCAACTGCATTGCTTATTACCAATTCTTCAGATTTAGTGTTAGGCTGCCCACTCACAGTTTATTGTTCACATGAAGTCGAGGCACTTCTGCGAAAGTTCAGAACACAGGCATTTTCAGATGAACGTCTGGCTAAATATGACATAGTGCCTTTGGGGAGTGAACATATAACACTAAAGAGATGCAACACCTTAAATCCAGCTACATTATTACCTGATTTACCTAACACAGGGAGAACCACTGCATGATTGTGAAAACTGTAGTTCAATTAATAGAAAGACCTCGAGAAAATCTGTCAGACACACCTCTTGACAACTCTGACCTGATTTTATTCACAGACGGATCATCATATATGCAGAGTGGAATAAGATTTACAGATGCTGCAGTAGTAAGTGAATTTGAGGCCCTATGTTTGCTTCACTATCTAGGAACCCAAGTGCTCAGGGAGCAGAATTAATTGCTCTAAAACATGCATGCAAGCTTGCAAAAGACAAATGTGCAAATATTTTCACTGATTCCAAGTATGCATTTGGAATTTGCCATGCCATCAATTCTCTCTGGCTTCAGAGAGGATTGTTAACATCTAGTGGGAAAAGAATCGCTCATGCAGAAATAATTCAAGAATTACTGTCATCTCTCCAACTAGCAAAGGAATTGGCAATGATTCCCTGCAAAGGGCATTATTTAGGATAAGACTTAATTGCCAGAGGAAATTGTAGGGCAGATATGTCTACATGATATTCTGCATAAAATGCTCTAGCTTGCATTATGAATCTCTGTTATACATACCACAGATTCAGAAAAAGTATCATACTATGACAAAGAGGTTCAAAAGTGGATACAAAATTTTGGAGTTAGAAAAGAAAATGGGATTTGGATAGCATCAGTGGGAAAACCAATTCTTCCAAAAGCATTTTACTCTTATATCTGTCAAGCAATACACACAAAGGGTCATTTTGGAACACAAGCATTAATTGATACTGTTAAAAGAACTTGGATAGCTTTAGGAATCAGCACTATGGCAAATAAAATCTGCTCAGCTTGTTCTGTGTGTGCACAATTCAATCAAAGCATATTTAAGCAAAAAACTTTTGGTGGTTGTCCACTAGATTATCCCAATTTTCTTATTCCTTGGTGCCATCTTCTATTCCATCACCCTTTTCTTTTTTTTTTTTTTGCATATCATCTTAAACCACTTAGTACCCCAATCTCTGCCTATGAGTAATTCTTCTAATTACTATAATAATGAATACAATTTTTGTGACTTACAAATAACATTTTTCCATATAGGAATATAAACAATTTGACTTTATTGAAGCCCTTAAAGAAAAAATAAGAAAAAATTTCCCCCCTGTCTTAATTACCTTTTCATGTTTCTCTTGGTTTTTGTATTTGGATATCAAATTTTCCATTTAGTTCTGGTCTTTTCAAATATTTGGAAATCTTCTCTTTTGTTGAATACCCATACTTTCCCCTGGAAGTATATAGTCAGTTTTGATGGTAGGTGATCCTTGGTTGAGGATCCAATTCTCTTGCCTTTCTGAATATCATGTTTCAAGCCTTGAGGTCCTTTAGTGTGGAGCTTCCAGATCCTGTGTAATCCTCATCGGTGCTCTTTGATATCTGAATTGTCTCTTTCTAGCTTCTTGCAATATTTTCTCCTTAGCTTGGAAGCTCTTGAATTTGGCAATTACATTCCTGGGGGTTGTCTTTTGAGGATTTAATGTAGACTGTGATCTATGAACTCTTTCAATGTCTATTTTGCCCTCTTTTTCAAGAATAGCAGGGCAGTTTTCTTGGATAATTTCTTGTAATATTGTGTCAAGATTTCTGTTCATTTCTAGGTTTTCAGATAGACCTATGATTCTCAAATTGTCTCTCCTGGACCTGTTTTCCAAATCCATCAATGAGCTATTTCTTGTTTCCTTCTATTTTGTAATTCTTTTGACTTTGCTTTATTACTATTGCTGTCTTGTGAGATCATTAGCTTCTACTTGCCCAATTCTAGTATTTAAAGACTGGTTTTCAGCTATGATCTTTTGATTTTCTTTTTCAGTTTGGTCTATCCTGCTTTTCATGTTCTAACACATCATTTCTGGTCTCCAATTTGCTTATCATTTCATTTGTTTTCTGGGCTTCTTTTTCAAGTGGGAGATTCTGTGTTTTAAACTGCTATTTTCTTTTTGAACTATTTCCCACTTTTCTTGCCAAGTTTCTTCTATCTTTCTTATTTGGTTCTCAAACTCCAGTTTGAGTTCCTGGAGAGCTTGTGACCAATTTCCATTTTTATGGGAAAGTTTGAATGTGTTTGCTTGTTTGTTGCCCTCTGCTGTCTCCTCTGTAGCCTGCTGTTTTTTGTCACAGAAGTTATTCAGGGTCAATTTTTTTATTTTTTTTTGGTAGTTGTAGATTGTAGTTCTTGGATGTTGGTGGCCATAGCTATATTAGTTTTTTCTTTCCTTCCCATCCAGAAGTCTGAGCAAGTAGGGCAGGCTCTCTGTGCTATAGAGCAGTTTTTGTTCAGAGGCTATTCTCCACTATATCTACTGTGGGCAGCCCCTCTCTGCCCTATCTCTGTGCCCAATCTCCACATTCCTCAGCCTCCTTGGGTCCCAAGTCTTGCTTCTCTCAGGGAGAAGTCTGTGATATCCTCAGCCAGCCCCCCCCACCCCCCCACCCCCGAGATTGCCCTGCACTTGCTCTGACTCTGGTGGAGTAGGGGAGGGGTGATCAGCTCATGCTTTGGTAGGTGTAATTTTACTCCCTTATAGCATAGAAATGCCCACACCTGTCTACCTTCAAGGCTGTGCACTATAGTAGAGCCCTTTTGCTCATCTGATTTTGATTTTTGTCCTTTTAAGGTGCTTTATATTGGTCAGTGGTGAGGAGAAGAAGATCCTTGCTTCTACTCTGTGGTCATCTTAGCCCAGAAGTCCTGATTCTTAAGCTGTCTATGCACTCTCATTAAAAGTCATTTGTTTTTATAGATTTGATGTATTATTTTGTTTCTTTTCTCATAAAGTTTCCACTACTTCACTAATTTTGAATTTCACATCTGTTAATCTGTTTTTGCTTCACTAGAGACATTCTCCATTATAGATTCAACTCTTCTAGCTTACTAATTGTGTTCTTTAATGCTTCCAGTGATTAGTTTTCTGCATTGAAAACTTTAATTTCATACCTAAGTTAACTACTGATTTCTTCTTATATGAATTTTATTTCCATTTTGATATATTCTGAAAAATTCTGAGGTTTTCACTAAAGCTCTTGTGAGAGTCTCTGCCCTGAGTAATCAGTCAGTGACATATGGATTACATATGAATTACCAATCCTGTTTCTCTCACTCTAACTGGGGTATCAATTCATCAGTTTCCCTTTTTGATTTCTTCCTTTCCTTCACATGTCAGGGTAGAGACTGCTGTTTCTAGAGTAGTGGGGAGAATGCAAAAGGGCATTTGGTTAGAGTCCCTCCAATAGCAGTCTCTATCCTAGGACTAGGCTCTGGACAAGGGTAGGTGCTGCTGTCCTGAATTCAGAACCCTTGGAATTTGAGTGCTTTAAATCTTTTAATTCTCTCAATGTTAATTCTTATAATTTTTATCCTTTTTTTCCTTATCTCACAGATTTAGCTCTAGTTACTATATATCTGGTCCATAATTCCTTTGTTTGGAGATGCTTGCAGAGTATAAAAAACCCTCATAATGTTGGACATATAATCTATTCCTCTTTTGAGATTTTATTGGAACACTTTAGTTCTTGTAAATAATTTTATTTTTAGTTTCTAAGAAACAAAATTTAGGATATAAATTCACATACATTACTTAAATGTACATAAAAAGCCATATTTTTATGTACATATTTACTCCCAGATTTCTCTCATTGCTATAATCCTTATCCTCAGTTAAAGAAAAAGAAAACCAAGGTTTGTTGATTCATCAAGTTGGAATATTTAATTAGGCTAGAGTTACTCTCAGGGATTTAAATTCTACTAATGACTACTTAGTCTCTGCTTTTTTTTTAAATTTTATTTGTTTAAATGTTTATTTTAATGTTTATTTTTTAAATGTTTAAATGTTTATTTGTTAGTAACATTTAAAATTTTAAGGTACTTAGTTAACTCCTTCCCTTTTTCTCCTCCCCCCTACTAGAGAAGACATCATTAGAGAAATAGATATATGCTTATATAAAGCTCTGTCTTACTTTTTTCTATTTACCAACTCTTTCTCTGGAGGTAGACATACACAATGAAGTCTTTCTTCAAACTGTGTTTCTGTTGGTGCTCTCTTGGTTCTGCTAATTTCACTCTTTGAAATTTCATGTAGGTCCTTCCATGCTTTTCCAAAATTAACTTGCTTGCTATTTCTTATAGCATAGCAGTATTCCATCACAATTAAATGCCATGACTTGTTTAATCATTCCCTAATTGATAGGCATCCCTTCAATTTCTAGTTCTTTGCCACCAGACTGAATTTCCCTATCTTTCCCAGACTAAAGTGCAGTGGTCACCCATGGACCCAATATTGACACTGATTGGCATAGAATCTTACTCTTTATTTTCCAACCTGGGTAGGGTTGATCCAACCTGATTAGGCAGCCTGGTGGGCTTCTACTTCCAGGGTCTCAACACTTATTTGTGCCAGATAGTGTGGGCACTCAATCAACCTGAGCCCTAGTGAAGCTCAGTACTCCTGATCTAAGTGTCCCACCAACTGCAGCTTCCTCTAATAGCAGGGATTACAAGTTTACATCACCAGAATTGGCAAATGTAAGCTTCTTGAGAGCAGAGATCGCTGCAGGGTTCATTTGTTTTTCCTATGTTCCCCATATTTTGCATAGTGTGTGGTACAAAGAAAATAGTTACTGAACTGAGAAAAGAGGAAATAGGAAATGAATATCTTGCCTTAGTAGGATTTGTTTTCTTGACCATTGGTTTTGATAACCTAGTCAGGAATTCCTGGAAAGAATGTGCTTGAAGGAGTTGTGGAATCTTAGGCATGATTATTTTACTTGGCTTTTTAAAGTTTCAGTTTTCTTACCTTTAAAATATGGAGACTTGACTAGATGATCTCTAAGATACCTTTCGGTAATGGCGTGCTGAGTCTAACAGTTGAGAACACTTTAGATTATACACTTTTCCTCTGTGTTTATTTGAGATTTTGCTTTAAAAGATCAGCTCATAGTCAGGTCTTACTGTTCATAAACCAAGTCCATTATAATTAGTTGGTTAATGTAGATCATTTTGTTTGTTCCTCTTGATCCTTAACTTTTGACTTAGAAATTGTTGTAATGCTTCCTAAGCTGAGATTGCCATGATTTCCTTCCTGGTATCTAGTTGTGGCTTTTATGTCCTTTCTTATGGTGATAATTATGAAAGTGTGCTTCTTGGAATTTTGTAACTACAGGTACCATCTTTCCTTTGCGGTATGCCAATGAATTGATATTGCCTGCTAGAGAATAGATACATGCAAGCAAACATTTATATATTATTTTATTAATAACTGAGGCCTTTATTTCATGTTAATAGGGTATTTGTTTATGGGAAGTTTGTTCCCTCTCCTCTATAGAATCTTATTTTATAGGTATTCATATATAAGTATATATTATATAGAGAGTCTCAAAGATAAAAGCTACAAGTAAAACCATCAGAGGTCCTTTTATCCTTATTTTAGAAAACAACCTAATAGTACCCCCTTGGTGTGGTCAGGTAATGTAGAGGCAGAACTCCTTGGGTGGACCCACGTCCAGATTAATTGGCTACTATCTTGTATGCTTATGTAGTTTTAGTTGTTTCTCACTTTCTTCACTTTAACTCCTAAAACAATCTGAGAAGTTCTTTCTCCACAATGAAAACTTTTCTAGAGGTTTCACTTAAGTCCAAATGGTACCAAGGATCATAAACTAGACCCTCTTCATTCCCTGTGTTAGATAACCGTGTAAAATTGAGAAATGTTTCAATTTCCAATCCATATTCTCATCCCCTTCGATCAATGGCACTCAGAGAATACATATGAAAGCAGAGGAAGCAGGTAGCACCTCATTCCCCACTAATTATCATTTCAGAACCCTGGAATAGGAGGAAACATTACTAATGCATATAAACAGTGGCACTTTCCTTCTGGAAAACGGGGAAGATGTCTTGCCATATCATTACCCTGATACACATGCAGATTTGAAAGAGTTTTCTTTCTTTCCCCTCTGTTTCTTATTTACCTTTTCATGTTTCTCTCAATGTTTGTGGTTGGATATCAAACTTTCCATTTAGCCCTGGTCTTTTCTGTGCAAATACTTGGAAATCTTCAATTTTGTTGAATGCCCATACTTTCCCCTGGAAGTATATAGTCAATTTTGATGGGTAGTTGATCCATGGTTGTAGGCCCAGCTCTCTTGCCTTTCTGAATATCATATTCCAAGCCTTGTAGTCTTTTAGCATGGAGGCTGCCAGATCCTGTGTGATCCTGATTGGTGCTCCTTGATATTTGAATTGTCTCTTTCTGATTTCTTATAAGATTTTTTCTTTTACTTGGAAGCTCTTGAATTTGGCTATTATATTCCTGAGCGTTGTCTTTTCTGGGTCTAGTGTAGGGTGATCTATGGATCCTTTCAATTATAAAAGTGAAATTTGGGAAATGTACCAAACTACATTTCCCGTGGTCCAACGGGTTTCCGTTTCTGATTCTTTGGGCGTGGGGAGGCCTACGTCGACGCAGAGAGGAGTTTATAATCTCCTGGGTTAGGGGGGAGTCTCTCTCTTGGCTAGCAGACTCGGAGGAGGAGACAGTAGACAAAATGGAGGCGGCAAGTTTGAATGCTTACAAGCACGTGGTCTAATAACTTTATCTATCAGCATGGCTTTAATTAAAATACTAATATATATTATTATAGCAGCCTTTATTATTTTTCATATTTATACAATGTCTATATTGCCATCTTGTTGTAGGACTTTAGGGCAATTTTGCTGAATAATTTCTTTTAGTATGGAGTCCAGGTTTCTATAATTTCTGGTTTTTCTGGAAGACCAATGATTCTCAAATTGTCTCTTCTAGACCGATTTTCTTGGTCTGTCACTTTCTCATTGAGATATTTCATGTTTCCTTCTATTTTATCAGTCTTTTGACTTTGTTTTATTTGTTCTTGTTGTCTTGAGAGATCATTAGCTTCTAATTGCTCAATTCTAGCCTTTAGGGACTGGTTTTCGGCTATAATCTTTTGGTTTTCCTTTTCAATCTGGTCATTTCTGGTGTTCAATTTGCTTATCAGTTCATTTGATTTCTGAGCCTCACTTTCCAATTGCAAAATTCTGCCTTTTAAACTGTTATTTTCTTGCCTGATTTCCTTTTGAGCTATTTCCCATTTCTCTAACCAAATCTTTTCCAACTTTCTCGTCATCTCAGTTTTGAACTCTTCAAGAGCTTGTGACCAGTTTTCATTATTTTGGGAGGGTCCGGATGCTTGTTTGTTCTCCTCCTCTGTTTTCTTGGTAGTCTGGATTTTCTCTGTGTAAAAGTTGTCGAGTGTTAAAGATTTCTTTTTCTTGTTGTTAATCTTTCTCTTCTGAACTTCCTGATTCTGGGTAGCCATTGTTAGCCCAGCAGCTTCTCAGCTTTATCTTCGTGCTCAGGGTCTGTCTGTGGTCTTTTGGGTCCTGAGGTCAAGGTCTGGTTTTTCTCAAGGTCAAGCCCCCTGCTGGATTCCCTTGCTTGGTCCTCTGCTGGAGATTCCTTTACAAGTCTCAGGGCATTGCTTCCACAGTCGTATACCTGTCTGCACTTGTTCCCCACTCAGGGTTTCAGAGCCTTAGCTCGCGCCTGTGTCTGCCTCCATCCGCGTCTCCGTCTGCACCTGTGCTCCGTGTCCGCGCTCAGAGTCTGTGCGCGTTCTTTAGCTGTATGGGGTCCTAAATCTTGCTGCTCTCAGGAACAGGCCCTGGAGCTGCCAATGACTCAATGGGTGCCCCAAACTTGCTCTATTTCTTTTTAGCTGGCTTTGGTGTTGTATGTAGTGTGTGTGGAGAGGGTGGGGGGGGGTTGGTTGCTCAGCCCGCGATTTAGTGAGAGCTGTTCCACCCCTTTATAGCATGGAAATGTCCCAATTCCACGTACCTTCCACGCTGCACCCTGTTGTGAGGTCCCTCCATTCATCTGGACTTGTTTTTATGTCCCCTTGAGGAGTCCTGTATGTTTCAGTCAGGAGAGGTTAAGAGCTGCTTTTTACTCTGCTGCCATCTTTACCCGGAACCCAGATTTCAGTCTCTGCTTTTTTAAGTTATGTATGAATAAGAAATTGCATCGTGCAAATTTTGTATCTTTAACTAGTTAATAACAGTATAATGGATACCATCAGCAATTAAGAATTGTCCATGAAAGGAGGGAAATTCACTTGCTGAAATGTGGAAAAGTACAGATTAATATAAATAATTTTATCTTCAAAGTAAATTCCATTTGAAATGAGAATAATCCTATTAAATGGTTGGGGGTGGGGGGAGAGGAGGAAGTACTTTTTCATTTGATTAAATTTTAGGTAAAATTGTAGCATGACTTTTGCTTTTTCATTTGGGTGTAAATGAAATCATTCAGCAAAGGAGAATTGCTAGTCATCATTTTTAATTAGAATATATTATAAATCTTTCATAATCAAAGAGAGTGGTATTAAATAGTATAAAATTAAACATTTGTAATATTTAATATTGATTTTCCATCATAAATTATTCCACTTATCAATGAAACTTTAAGCTTCCATTTGAAAAGGGATAGTATTACAAAATGCTGATGATGGTAAAATGTAGACAATTGTTTTAATCCTCAATGAGAAGCTACTTGTAAGAAAACAATTAATTTAGAGACAGAGGATCCAGTTTTCAATTCCAGCACTGCTACTTAGAAACTGTCTAACTTTGGGTAAGCCACTTTCCTTCTCTGACATTCAGGTTTTTTTTTATAAGATGAGAGAGTCTTATAACATTCAGGGATTTAGAGGAGCCCTCATGTCATATGCTGCACAGCAAATATATGAAGAAGACCCCAGAAAGAACAATGATAAAGACAAAGAGAAACAGAGTTAAGCTCCTCTTAGTCTATTCCAGAAGTCAGTAGGAAGATGGGTGATATCAAACCCTGTTTAAATTGAACTAAAGAATGCAAATGCTGGGGAAAAGTGCCAAGAAAAACATCAGAATAAATTCTATGATCTAATACTAAGGCTTAAGAGAATCCCAAGAGGTAAGCCCTATTATGGGGAAAACCAGGGAAGTTGACTTAAATATTAAATGTGGGCTCAGTGGGGTGGATAGGAGACAGGAAGGGACAATGGGTAAGACTTTACAAGCCAGGGAACCAGGTTTAATTATAAGGGGAATGACCATTGACAGAAATGGCAGTTAAGCCTGACTGTCCCTCTGCCCCACCCAGCCTGGGGTAACTACTGAGTATTACATACACACAATAAGGACTTTAAAGTACTAGAAAACTCACAAGGAAACCATTTAATTATAATATGAGGGGATAGGAAAGAGGGTTAGGTGAAGCTATGACTAACTACCCAGGACTGGAGTCAAAGGGGTAAGTTCCTTAGCCAACCTGGCTTCTATCAGGGCTTGAATTTGGGGTCTCACAACTGTTCCAGAGATGTTATCAGGATACCAGGAACCAACTCCTCCACAGCTGATGATCCAGAGTAACCAGGTAGGGAGAGATATCTGCAAACTGTCCACCAGATCACAGGCCACTTTCCTACTCTGAGTTGACTTGCAGGATTGATGTCTTCTGCCTTTTCAACCTTCACTGATCTCCAAGATCCCAGGGAATCAGGGTACAACTCTACTTCCTCTAAGGTCTCCCAGGATCAGTTACAGCTTGTCCCAACCACCATGGAGTCCATCCCAAAGAGAGAGAGACACACTTCCTGCTTTCCCATTCCATTTGGAATTCTCCAGCCCTTCCTGTTAGGTCTCCTAAATAATAACTAAATAATCCTCCTCACAACAGCCCACACAAAGAGAATTATTCCAATATGAGTACAAATATAGCCACAAAAGAAAAATGGCATGGCAACAGCAGTTAGAAGAATGGCTTTAAGAAATGAAACAAGGGATTTAAAACATGAAATTAGAATTGAAATAGTTCTGAAAGATAATTTAGAAGGAGAATAAATGACTTAGGACAGATTGTGGAATCTTTAATCAAGTAATGGATTCCCTAAAAAAAACAACGGAGCAATCAGAATTCAATGACTATGAGATAACAAGAAATATTAGGACAAAAGAAAAGAATTTTAAAAATGGGATAAAATGTAAGGTATCTACTATTAACAATTTACTTGGAAGACAGGTCAAGGAGAGACAATTTAAGAAGCATCAGAATCTCTGAAAAACTAGGACCAAACAAACAAAAAAACCCAACCAGAATAGCCTTTTTTCAAGAAATCATACAAGAAAATTGCCCAGATCTCTTAGAACTGAAGATTAAAATTCACAGAGAAATAATCCATTAATCACTTACAGAAAAACTCCAAACTCTTCAATTCTAGTCCCTCTTAAAAATTATTTCTTATTTATCTTGAGTATAGCCTGTTTGTACATATTTATTTGCTTGCTTTATCCTCTAGTAGGTTGGGAGCTTCTTGAGGTTAGGGACTATCTTTTTCCTTCTTTTTGTGTATACTATGGTGACTGGCACATTGTTGATGCTTAATATTTGTTGAATGACTCATTAGTGAAGAAAAGACACTGTCTTTTCTTTGTCTTTGTCACCAGGACTGAGGGTACATACAAAAAGCATTAAGTAATAAAATCATCTTTTTTTTCCTTGTTGGAAGTTGAGGTATGTATGAAGGGAACCTCCTTCCCAGGATCACATACTAGGATCCAAACTGTGTCCCAGTGTATCTGATGTGAGTGTGCTCCAGCATGGATCACAGGACATGGAAAGGGTCGGGTTAGGATGCAGGGGTAAAGGAGAAGATATAAAAGAGGGGGTTCCAGGAAGTGGTCTCTCTCAATTCCCTTGGGTATAGTGGCAAAAGGAAGGTGGAGGAGAGAGCCATGTGCAGAAGCACCCACATGGCTAATTAGAAATAGGTTTTTATCTCTCTAATTGTCTGCCTTCTTTTACTCAAATAAATATTAATAAACTATGGAAATTAAGGACCAGAATTTAATTTAATTTTAATAGGTATATGTGTGTGTGTGAGAGAGTGAATATCAATCAACAAAATATTAATCTACATTCTCCACTAAGGACAGTAAGTATAGAGGCCATATGTTTCTTTGAATTGAGGTGACTTATGGGACAACTTAGATCATAGAGGAAAGAATAACTTTTGAACTTAACTCAGAGACAAAGAAATATGATTTAGGTAAATTTACAACATATTGAGTGTGATACAGAATAGAATCAATTTGATTTTCTCAGTAGTTAACTGTCCTCTAGAGACCAGACTTACCAGCTGTTATGTTGAATCTCTGGGAGCTTGAAGTTCACTTTTGATTGACAGATAAGTCAGTTGGATAGAATGTTCCCAGAGAGGCATGCGGACTCAGGAGAGAGCAGTTGAGAACCCTGAGAGAGGTTCTGGGGTCTTGTACCTGTCCCTGAGGCTGGAGATCAGTGTGGATCCTGGTCTTTGGAGATAGAGACTTGCAAACACTACCCTGAAAGCTCCTCCTGTGTTTCCTGTACTGTTATCAATCTGTACTTGACCACCATCTCTGTGTCTACATCCCTAGATATTAGGAGTTTCATCATCTTAGCTATCTAGGCTTCCCAGGGCCCAGGAGGGATCCGGGAAGTGGGCAGGAGACGAAGAGGGTGGAAAGGGTGGATATATCTCAGCTGTTAAGGCTTAAGATCTACAGAAGAAGAAGCTGAAGATTTCCCAGCAGTTTACCTACTCTGGTTTAGCCCTGGCCAGGCTGTACCAGAGAAAAGCTATCATCTTGATTCCTTCTTTTGCCTGCAGTTAGAGATTCATTAGTATCAATTTAAAGTAGGGTCTTCTATACCATTATCCTTCTTACCAAATATATTCAAGTTTAAAGTACCTTCCTGAATTAGTTTCCAAAGCTTATTTTGGGAAGGGAGCCAACGCAGTCAGATTACCAACATTACCTCAGCCAAGAGCCCAATAACATCAATTAACCCCAGGTGGGCCCTGAAGGGTTAAACCACTTTGACCTAAAGGATCCTGCCTGGGCAACTGTTGTAAGAGGAGAAGTGCCATCTTATCATCTCTCTGTACTCCAACTTCATATACATCAAATAGAGTTAGAGACCTCCTTTAATATAACACAGCGCATGTGAGAACTGAGGTAAGGACTTGCCCAATTTGTATAATCACTACACTTGAAACATAAAGATTCACACAGAGTTAAAATAAGGGACTAGGACAAAATCTATTATGTTTCTTGTGAGTTTTTAAAAAATAGGATAACAATCATGATCCTAGACATGTAACAGTAAAATTGATACGGTTAAAATATACAGGGAAAATACATTATTCTTAAAGACATCATAGATAATAAATTAGTTCAGTAGTATATATGTTATGAACTAAATGGCAGCACATGTAAGTACTTATATAAGAATTAATCAAATTAAGGAATAGACATTAAAATTTTAATGGTTTTGGTACTTTCAAACCTAAAAAAAAATCACTGCAAATAAAGAGAATATAAATGAAGGAATCAGAAATTGTTTTACCATTTATCTTCCAATTACATTGACAATTTAGATTAAATAGATGAATATTTACAAAAAAATATAAAATATCCACATTAATGGCACAATAAAATAGAGAATGTAAATAACCAAATCTCTTTGTCTCTTTCAATCTTAGAATCAACACTATGTATTTGTTCCAAGGCAAAAGAATGATAAGGGCTAAGCAATGGAGGCTTAAGTAAGTGACTTGCCCAGGGTCACAGCTAGGAAGTGTCTGAGGCCAGATTTGAACCTAGGACCTTCAGTCTCTAGGCCTGGTTCTCAATCCACTGAGCCACCTCCTTCCCCCTAACCTAATCTCTTTAAAAGAAATTGACAGAATCATAAATGAAAACAGTTTTTTTATAAGGATCCGATTGATTTAAAAGTTATTTTATCAAATATTCAAAAGAATGACATTTGGAAAAAGAAAAAGAAGCAATCCTTCTATATTCTTTCTATGTGACAAATATAGTCCTAAAAGTGAAACCAGAGAGGTATATAGAGGAAAGAATAAATATTATAGAGCAATATTTCCAGTAAATATTAGTACAAAAATAATACATAAAATATTAATCAAAAAGCTACAAATAAACATCTTTAAAATGGTATTCATTTTAACCAAGTGTGATTTGTGGGTTGAGTGGATATTAGGAAAACCATAAACATAATAGGTCATATTAATAACAAGAATGAAAATCACATGACTGTATCAACAGATGCAAAAAAAAACATTTGACAAAGTAAAAGTTTTTAAAAATGTGAAAAAAAATTTAAAGATATGAAGGGGAAAACAAATTATTTCCATTGCCATCACTATTATAAAGAGGCAGAAATGCCATGGACCACATATAACAACAAGACTAGAAAATCAAATACCGGCAGAAATCATAGGCAAAATACAAAACTTGCCTTATGCCAATTATGATTTATTTAGAAAATCCTAGAAATTCAAATAAAATCAATTGGAACAATTACATTGCTTCCACAAAATAGCAGGATATGAATTAAGTCCATATAAGTATATTACCATCAAAACCTATCAGGAGATAGAGAAATGATGTTTGAATTATCTATAAAATGTTCAAAATATCTGGGTTTCTATAAAGGCATACACAGGAACTATATGAATAAAATTACAATATACATCAGAAGTAAAGACCTAAATAACTGAAACTATTAATTGCTAATGTTTAGGGTATGCCACCTTAATAAGAATAAAAATATTACCAAATTGATTTAATTATTCAGTGTTATACCAATAAAACTGGTAAAGGATTACTTTGCAGAGCTCTAATATAAATTTGTAAGGGGAAACAAAGGGTCAAGAATCTCAAGGGAAATAATGAAAAAATACCTGAGAAAAAATGAAGTGCCAGGTCTCAAATTATAGTACAAAGTAGTAACCATCAAAACTATTTGTTAATAGTTAAAATTTGACTAAGATAGTTAAAATTTTGTTAAAAAAAGAAAAACTGATTAGTAAAACATACCGCATATTTAATATACAGAGGCAAATGAGTATAATAATACAATGTTTGATAAACTCAAATAGTGTGGTGAAAATTTATCACCAATTCAGTCTCCAAGCTAAATAAATGATAGGTTTGTTGAGAGGTGGCCAATCTCACAATAAAGCCAGACTCTGGTCTAACAGATACCTCAAGCCTTAGGAGAAAGAAATCTTATGACATAGTGACAAAGTAATACAGTCAAAATTAAAATAGAATGGATGTATAAATCTTTCACATAGGCAGGTCCTAACCAATGACACAAGTGCTAAATAAGCTGGAAAGTACAAAAATAATCACTATATGTGGTAGCCCATGTCTAATATTAACTTTTCCAAGGCCTCTGCAATAAAGGGTTGAACTTAGAGACAAAGAAATATGATTTAGGTAAATTTATAACATATTGAGTGTTAAGAGTGGTAAGGGTAGGCAATGGGGGTCAAGTGACTTGTCCAGGGTCACACAGCTGGGAAGTGTCTGAGGTTAGATTTGAAACGAGGACCTCCCGTGTCTAGGCCTGACTCGAAATCCACTGAGCTACCCAGCTGCCCCTGTTAATTTGTTTTGCTTGACTATATTTTTTAAGAAGGGAGGGCTTTTTTTTTTGGAGGAGCAGTACAGCGGTTGGAGGAGAGGAGAATAGAAGACAGAGGAAGATTAGCAATAGTTATACAAAATCAAAAAGAAAAAAAGTTTTAATGGGGGGAGGGCTTGAAGTAGAATGTTAGACTTACATGCTAAATAGATAGAATTATGGCACATATGCATTTTTTCTAGTTTATCTTCACAGAAACAAAAACAGATGTCATATCTTTAAAAGGAAGAGAAACTTCTACATTGCCACTAGTTTAGTATAGTAGCATTCCTGAAAATATGTCTAGAAAATTCTTTGTTTCTAGGATATTTGGGAAATAAGTTGTTTGGAATAATTGAATATTTTTAATAATTGTATCAGTGTAGGACACATATGCATATGGAGGAACCTAAGAAGGAGGAAGAACAAATTAGGCCCATTGAGGAAAAGCAGCCATAAAGACATGCTTATGAGATTTCTTTGGCAAGGCTAAAATTTCAAAATAGCAGCTGAAAAAGTATTGTCTAGCTACAATCAAAATACAGTCATAGCTTGAAAAGCTTCTTTCATAATATCCTTGAGCTATTCATTATTTTGATGATTATGACCAAATGACCCAGACTCTTTTTACCTAATCCCTGTAAATCTTCAAGTTATTGTCAATATTCCTCAATTGCTTGGGTTTGTAGAAATGCTTTAGTTAAAATCTTTTCACAAACAATTTTCTGTGAGAAAATTACACCCCTAAGAATGATGTAATGCTTAAAATGCTATATTCTATAAAAGTTTTGCTTTTTGTCATTATAAATGGATAATACTCAACTACAATCACTGTGCTGTGTATTTTGCAGCTTGATGTCCTTCCAGATACATAGGTATTTGCTCTATTACTATAATTTTCTCTCTTTTTCACGGAGCTTGCATCCATAGTAAGCTTTCTCTCTCTCTCTCTCTCTCTCTCTCTCTCTCTCTCTCTCTCTCTCTCTCTCTCTCTCTCTCTCTCTCTCTANTATGAAAAAAAACTGAGGAAAACTATTAAGTGACTCGACTAGGTTCACACAGCTAGTAAGTGTCTTAGTTCAGATTTGAATTCAGGAAGTTTAGTCATCCTGACTCCAGGTCCTACATTCTTTGTACGACCTAGCTATCCCATACTCCTTCTACAATAGACCTATAATTAATTAGTTAATTGCCTGTTATAATTAATTATAATTAATAGATCATTAAATACTTGATTGATGGATTATTTATAGATAATTATAGATACTCTCTTTACAATCAATCTATAATCCATCAATAAAGGTGTTGTTGTTTTTATTTTTTCCCAAAGAAGTTGTTTATATATTTTTTAAACATATATTAATATTTATTTTTTAGAAAAGTTAACATGGTTACATAATTTATGCTCTTACTTTCCTCTTCAACTCCCCCCAGCTCTCCCACACCCCCATGGTTGATGAGTATTTCCAATGTTTTAACACGTGTCATTGATCAAGACCTATTTCCAAATTGTTGATAGTTGCATTGTTGTGGTAGTTCTGAGTCTACATCCCCAATCATTTCCTTCTCAACCCATGTGTTCAAGCAGTTGTTTTTCTTCTGTGTTTCCACTCCTGTAGTTCTTCCTCTGAATGTGCGTAGTGTTCTTTTCCATAAATCCCTCAGAATTGTCCTGGGTCATTGCATTGCTGTTAGTACAGAAGTCCATTACATTCTATTTTACCACAGTGTATTGGTCTCTGTGTACAATGTTCTTCTGGCTCTGCTCCTTTTGCTCTGCATCAATTCCTGGAGGTCTTTCCAGTTCACATGGAATTCCTCCAGTTTATTATTCCTTTGAGCACGGTAGTATTCCATCACCCACATATACCACAATTTGTTCAGCCATTCCCCAATTGAAGGGCATACCCTCATTTTCCAGTTTTTTGCCACCACAAAGAACTCGGCTCTAAATATTTTCGTACAAGTCTGTTTATCTATGAACTCCTTGGGGTAGAAACCCAACAATGTTATGGCTGGATCAAAGGGCAGGTACTCTTTTATAGCCCTTTGAACATAGTTCCAAATTGTCACCCAGAATGGTTGGATCAGTTCACAACTCCACCAGCAATGAATTAATGTCCCAGTTTTGCCACATCCCCTCCAGCATTCATTACTCTCCCCTTCTTTCATTTTAGCCAATCTGCTAGGTGTGAGGTGATAACTCAGAGTTGTTTCGATTTTCATTTCTCTAATTATTAGAGATTTAGGACACTTTCTAATGTGCTTATTGACACTTTTGATTCCTTTATCTGAAAATTGCCTATTCACATCCCTTGCCCATTTATCAATGGGAGAATGGCTTGATTTTTTATACAATTGCTTTAACTCCTTGTATATTTGAGTAATTAGACCCCATCAGAGTTTTTTGTTATAAAGATTTTTCCCCAGTTTGTTGTTTCCCTTCTGATTTTGGTTGCATTGTTTTTGTTTGTACAAAAGCTTTTTAGTTTGATATAATCAAAATCATTTATTTTACATTTTGTAATTTTCTCTAACTCTTGCTTGGTTTTAAAACCTTTCCTTTCCCAGACATCTGACAAGTATACTATTCTGTGTTCACTTAATTTTTTTTATAGTTTCCCTCTTTATATTCAAGTCATTCACCCATTCTGAATTTATCTTGGTGTAGGGTGTGAGATTTTAATCTAAACCTAACCTCTCCCATATTGTTTTCCAAATTTCCCAGCAGTTTTTAACAAACAGTGGATTTTTGTACCAAAAGTTGGACTCTTTGGGTTTATCATACACTCTCTTCCTGATGTCATTTACCCTAAGTCTTTTCCACTGATCCTTCCGTCTCTTAGCCAGTACCATACCGATTTGATGACTGCTGCTTTATAGTACAGTTTAATATCTGGTACAGCTAGGCCACCTTTCTTCACATTTTTTTCATTATTTCCCTTGATATTCTTGATCTTTTGTTCTTCAAATGAACTTTGTTATAGTTTTTTCCAATTCAGTAAAAAAGTTTTTTGGTATTTTGATAGGTATGGTGCTAAGTAGGTAAATTAATTTGGGTAGAATAGTCATTTTTATTATGTTAGCTCATCCTACCCATGAGCAATCAATATTTTTCCAATTGTTTAGATCTAGTTTTAATTGTTTGGAAAGTGTTTTGTAGTTGTTTTCATATAATTCCTGTGTTTGTTTTGGTAAATATCTTCTGAAGTATTTTATATTGTCTAGGGTGATTTAAAATGGTGTTTCTCTTTTTACCTCTTGCTTCTGTGATGTGTTGGAAATATATAGAAATGCTGATGATTTATGTGCATTTATTTTGTATCCTGCAACTTTGCTAAAGTTGTTGATTATTTCTACAAGCTTCTTAGTTGATTCTCTAGGATTTTTTTAAGTAGACCATCATATCATCTGCAAAGAGTGATAGCTTAGCCTCCTCATTGCCTATTTTGATACCTTCAATTTCTTTTTCTTTTCTAATTGCTACTGCTAGTGTTTCTAGTACTATGTTAAATAATAAAGGTAATAGTGGGCATCCTTGTTTCACTCCTGATCTTATTGGGAAGGCTTCTAATTTATCCCCATTGCATATGATGCTTGTTGTTGGTTTTAGGTATATACTGTTTATTATTTTTAGGAAAGGTCCTTCTATTCCTATACTTCCTAGTGTTTTCAATAGGAATGGGTGCTGTATTTTGTCAAAGGCTTTTTCAGCATCTATTGAGATAATCATGTGGTTTTTGTTTGTTAGATTGTTGATATGGTCAATTATGTGGATGGTTTTCCTAATGTTGAACCATCCTTGCATTCCTGGTATGAATCCCACCTGATCATGGTGGATGATCCACTTGATCACTTGCTGGAGTCCCTTTTCTAGTATTCTATTTAGGATTTTTGCATCTATGTTCATTAGGGATATTGATCTGTAATTTTCTTTCTCTGTTTTTGATCTCCCTGGCTTTGGCATCAGTACCATATTTGTGTCATAAAAGGAATTTGGTAGGACTCCTTCTTTGCTTATTATATCAAATAATTTGTATATTATTGGGATTAGTTGTTCTTTCAATATTTGATAGGATTCACTTGTGAATCCATTAGGCCCTGCCAATTTTTTCTTAGGGAGTTCTTTGATGGCTTGTTCAATTTCTTTTTCTGATATGGGATTATTTAGGTATTCTATTTCTTCTGCTGTTAATCTAGGCGATTTATATTTTTGTAAATATTCATCCATACCACCCAGATTGCTATATTTATTGCCATATAATTGGGCGAAATAGTTCTTAATGATTGCCTTAATTTCCTCTTCATTAGATGTGAGGGCTCCCTTTTTATCTTTGATACTGTCAATTTGGTTTTCTTCTTTCCTTTTTTTCATTAGATTGACCAGTACTTTGTCCACTTTATCTGCTTTTTCAAAATACCAGCTTCTAGTCTTATTTATTAATTCAATAGTTTTTACTTTTGATTTTATTAATTTCTCCCTTGATTTTTAGTATTTCTAATTTAGTTTTCATCTGGGGATTTTTTATTTGCTTGCTTTCTAGTTTTTTAAGTTGCATGCCCAATTCATTAATCTCTGCCCTCCCTAATTTGTTAATATTTGTACTCAAGGATATAAATTCCCCCCTGAGTAGTACCTTAGCTGCATCCCACAGAGTTTGGTAGGATGTCTCATCACTGTCATTCTCTTCAATGAAATTGTTGATTGTTTCTATGATTTCTTCTTTGATTAATTGTTTTTGGAGAATCACATTATTTAATTTCCAATTAGTTTTTGATTTTCCTGTCCAGGTGCCCTTACTAATTATTATTTTTATTGCATTATGATCTGAGGTTACATTTATTATTTCTGCTCTTTTGCATTTGTTTGCAATGTTTCTATGCCCTATTACATGATCAATCTTTGTGAATGTACCATGTGCAGCTGAAAAGAAGGTGTATTCCTTTTTGTCCCTATTTATTTTTCTCCATTAAATCTATTTTTTCTAGGATTTCATTCACCTCTCTTATCTCTTTCTTATTTATTTTTTGGTTTGATTTATCTACATCTGAAAGAGGAATATTTAGATATCCCACTAGTATGGTTTTACTATCTATTTCTTTCTTGAGCTCTGCCAGTTTCTCCCTTACAAATTTTGATGCTATGCCATTTGGTGCATACATATTGAGCACTGTTATTTCCTCATTGTCTATACTGCCTTTTATCAGGATATAATAACCTTCCCTGCCTTTTAAAATAATATTTATTTTTACTTTGGCTTTATCAGAAATCATGATCCCCACTCCTGCCTTCTTTTTCTCATTTGAAGCCCAAAAGATTTTGCTCAAGCCCTTTACCTTAAACCTGTGTATGTCCACCTGCCTCATATGCTTCTGTTTTATGGGCGAGTTCATCTCATTCACATTCAGAGTTATAATTATCAGTTGTGTATTCCCCAACATTTTGGTATCCTCTCCTAGTACTACCTCTTCCTACACTATTTCCTTTTAAACCAATGGTTTGCTTTGAACCAGTAACCCTTGTCCCCTCCCTTGATTTACTTCCCTTTCTACCCCCTTCCTTATTATTCCCCTCTTTTTATTTTTAAGGCCTAATGAATTCTCTCCCCCTTCTTCTCCCCACCCTTTTTTGACCTCCCCACTCCCCTGTTCCCCTTGGTTTATCCTTCCAAACTTTCTCAGTAGGGTTAGATAGAATTTTATATCCCAATGGATATAGCTACTCTTCCCTCTCAGGGTTAATTCCACTGAGGGTAAGGTTTAAATATTATTTCTTAATGCTTCCTTCCTCTTCTTCTTATAATAGTATTCATCTCCTCCCCTTCCCATGCCCTCTTTGTGTGTAATAGAATATCCTATTTTTCTTATTCATTCAAGTTTCTCTTGGTGTCTTCTACTATTTACCCCTCTCTTTCCCACTCCCCCCATATCATCTTAGACTATTTAGTACTCCACCCTCTCCCTATGAATAATTCTTCTAATTACTATAATAGTGAATACTATAATAGTGAATAGAGTTCACTACAGAGAATTACACATAACATTTCTCCTCATAGGAATACCAATAATTAGATCTTATTGAAGACCTTAAAGAGGCAAATTTAAAAAATAAGAATTTTCTTTCCTTCCCCTCTTTTTCTTATTTACCTTTTCATGTTTCTCTTGATTTTTGTGGTTGGATATCAAACTTTCCATTAGTCCTGCTCTTTTCTGTGCAAATACTTGGAAATCTTCTGTCTTGTTGAATACCTAAACTTTCCCCTGGAAGTATATAGTTAGTTTTGATTGGTAGGTGATCTGTGGTTGTAGACCCAGTTCTCTTGCCTTTCTGAATACCATATTCAAAGTCTTGTGGTCTTTTAGTGTGGAGGCTGCCAGATCCTGTGTGATCCTGATTGGTGCTCCTTGATATCTGAATTGTCTCTTTCTGGGTTCTTGTAAAATTTTTTTTCTTTTCCTTGGAAGCTCTTGAATTTGGCTATTATATTCCTGGGGGTTGTCTTTTCAGGGTCTATATTGCCTTCTTGTTGTAGAACTTCAGGGCAGTTTTGCTGAATAATTTCTTTTAGTATGGAATCCAAATTTCTATTAATTTTTGCTTTTTTAGGAAGACTAATGATTCTCAAATTGTCTCCTCTAGACCTCTTTTCTTGATCTGCCAATTTCTCATTGAGATATTTCATGTTTCCTTCTATTTTATCAGTCTTTTGACTTTGCTTTATTTGTTCTTGCTGTCTTGAGAGCTCATCAGCTTCTAATTGCCCAATTCTAGCCTTTAGCGACTGGTTTTTGGCTATAATCTTTTGGTTTTCCTTTTCAATCTGGTCACTTCTGGTCTTCAATTTACTTGCCTCACTTTCCAATTGTGAAATTCTGTCTTTTAAACTCTTATTTTTTTGCCAGATCTCTTCCATTTTTCTCATCATCTCAGATTTGAACTCTTCACGAGCTTGTGACCAGTTTTCATTTTTTTGTGAAGGTTTGGATCTGATTATCTGTTTGTTCTCCTCTGCTGTTTGCTCTGTTATCTGGATTTTCTCTGTGTAAAAGTTGTTGAGTGTTAAAGATTTCTTCGTGTTGATCTTTCTCTTTTGGGGTTCTTGCGAATGGCTTGCCATTGTGAGCTGAGTGCCCTCTCAAGTTTATACTCATGCCCAGGGTCTTTCTGCACTCTTTAGGCTCCTGAGGTCTCAGGTTTAGTTGTTCTCAGGGTCAAGCCTCCTGGTGTTCCCCTTGCTTGTTCCTCTGCCTGAAGCTCTTTTAACAGTCTCAGGGTGCTGCTTCCACAATCATGCACCACTCTGTACTGGGTCCCCACCCAAGGTCTGCATCTGAGGTCAAGGTCTTTGTTTAAAGTCCAGAAGTTCTTTAGCCTCTTGGCATCTTAAGTCTTGCTGCTCTCTGGAGCAGTCCCTGGTGGCTATCAAGGACTTAATGAATACCCCAAACTTTCTCTAACTCTTTTGCGCTGGCTTTGGCACTATAGGTGGTGTGTGTGTGGGAGGGTGTTATTCAGCTTGAGTTTTAGTGAGAACTGTTTCACCCCCTTATAGAATGGAAATGCCCCAATTCCACATACTTTCAATGCTGAGCCCTGTTGTGGGGTTCCTTCATTTGTCTGGATTTGTTTTTAGGTCCTTTTGAGGATGTCCTGTATGTGTAGTTTAGGAGAGGTTAAGCAGCTTCTTTTTACTCTGCCGCCATCTTAACCCAGAAGGGAAAATCCTGTCTACCTTGATTTTAGATTGAGGGTACTATATGTGTCTTAATAAATTTTGTTCCTGAACAAACTTTAATTCCCAAACAATCTAATTTTTTAAAAGCCATAATCCTGTCATCAACAATTTTTATGACTATAGATCAAACTAATCCTAAGCATTTCTGTTTAGAAGAGTCCAAAGACAGGCAGAATTACCCCCATGCTTCTAAAATCTTTATAACAAAGTCATTTTGAAGTTACAGTTTATAATATTCTTAAGCAACAGACAAAATTTTACAGTCAAGATTGGACAAATATTCAGAGCTAAAATAATAGACTCAAATTAAAAATGGATAAAGCTGTTCATTCATATTAATCCAAAGACTTCTGACTACAATACTAAGAAAGACACTTTTATAATATTTCTAAAAAGCGAATTCAGGGAAGAGCACTTAGTAAGTCATTTAGGAAATCTAAAGTGTATAACAGCTTGCAACTGGGAAATCCATAGAAATTCTGGGAGAAGAATAAATCAATAATTTAATAAATGTTTGTTGAGTGTCTACTTGTGCTAAGGGCTATGGACTTTTGAAAAAAAAGATGAAAAAAACCTGTTTAAGCTAAACAAATCAATACATTGATGATGTCTGAAAGTGAATGTTTTCAAACCTTTAATCTATCACCCTAATCTTTCTGAGCACTAGGTGTTAGGTGCCCTAAGGTTTATTCATGGTATTGGGACACATGACAGCATCTCTGCTCAAAAGTTTCTGGATGCTACAAAACAAAATGAAGATAATATGCTTTTCTATATCATATTTAGCTTGCTTTGAAAGACAAGATCAGTTTAGAAAGGAGTCCAAATTTCATGCCAGGAAAACACTGTGATGAAAATGTTGCTTTTTTCAAGAAAGTTTTTGGAGACCAAGCTCTAATGAAGCCTACAACTTTTTAAAACCATTTGCTTAGTTATTACAAAAATGGCACCAAGTTAATTTATTGAATTAATAAAGCTTTTTGAACTACAAAATGTTATAATGAAGTTAAAAAAAGCTGTTCAAATAGGAGATATTATACATGTAAATAAATAACTACACAGTGGTTTTTGGCTTATAAATATGATGAACTATTTATATAACTCTGCTCAAGTATTGAAGACTAGTCTGGCTCCCATTGCCAGGTAGATTATATTTCACCCGACCTCCAGAGTTCAACAGTACCACTGAGAGGATTTGGATGGGGCAAGGGGGAGGTTCTTTGCACGTGGCTCCCATCCCTAGTGATGGTATTCCTCTAAGCTGGGGTAGGGGGTGGTTCCCTCCAGTACCACTAATTACTGTTGGTCAAATAGCTTTTACAAAGAGGTACAAACACACAAACTTGGTTCCTTGACATGTGGAATGCATAATCCTCTCTTCACACCACATTAAGTGTTTGGGGAGGGGAAGAAGATTGGGTTCATAGCTCAACTCAATTCCATGAGAACATAGTTCCAAATCCAAGTCCAAAATACACATTCATCTGAAGTCCCAGGGACCCTGCCTTTTCAAAGCTCTCCTATCAGACTGGCTGGTGGCACCATCCTACCTGCAGTCTTGGCTTCAGAATTGCCATGGTTTTAACCCCTGGCTGCCACGGGAATCTCCTCTAGCATCTGAAACTGATGAGACAAACAATAGAGAAAAGAAACACTCCCAAGTCCATTTCTTGAATCTAATATAAAAGAGCAAGAAAGTAGGAGAAGGAATGCCCTTCCCTTCTCACTGGTTCAGTTTATGGATCTATGCTGTGGATAATCTGGAATCTTTGCCTTCTACATGTGGCAGAAAAGAGAGCTGAAAAAATATAAAATAGAAGGGGAAAAATCCAGGCCATCTAGTTAATCCTCTCTCTTGTTAAAGAGGGCTTCTATGAAAGTAGGATGTTATTAGATTATTTTACTTTTAATTACAGTGACAGGCATCAGGAGGTTTGAGTGGTGCCTTTTTTTATCATGTCTGTTTAACCATGTTTTAGAATGCAGGATACTAAGACAATTTTATACATATTTGTCCAGATTAAAGTGCTTTCTTCAGTCCTCATGGTTTTGCAATTAATTCTGTAATTCATCTTTTTAGAAACCATGTCACTCTGTGTGTGTGGAAAAATCCAATTTTTCAACTTGAGCTGAGGTTATTGCTCTCACCATGTGGCGGATTCCCATCAAAAATGAATAAAAGCTTCATCATAATTTTTTTAATGAGGAAAATTAATTTTCTTAAACTACTTCACTTGATTATCATTGGGTTTTAATTCAGAAAAAGTCATTTGTTGTGACAGGGCTTTCTTGTAGACAGCTTGCTCCAGTTAACTTACTGATTTTGACAAGAAAATGCCTGGTGAATAATTCAAAGAATTCAGTAGTAGGGAGCTGACTGACCAGTGAGGAAATCTTGTTGAAACCAAACTAGCCTATGTAAAATGCATGATATTCCTAATGCTCATGTTTAACATTTAATAAGGTTTGTTCTGTAAGGTAGTCTTTTGAGAGGCAGCTTCCTGGCTGGCATTTCTATATTCCACAATTAGAGCTGTCAAAATAGTCAGTTTTAAAATAGAACCAGAAGGATTTTGAGAGCTTGACATCTGATGTTGTACCAGAATTACTTGACATTAATGTCAAGTTGTTCTGAAAAAGTGAAACTTGGGAAAAACTGTGTTAGTGAGTTATACAAGAACATTCAGAGGAAGCAGCTCTCCTATGCAAATCTAATGTTCTGTGTTTTCCTTTCATGATGAAAATGTTTTTGAACAAGGCAGGAAATAGCTCAAATATATTATAAAATGAACATTTTTAAAAGTTTGAAATAAAGCTGGGAAGTTATGGGAAAATATGACCAAATTCTTATTTTTATTATTATAGGCAGAATGATATCATGAGGCAACTGGTGATACAGTGGATATCATGTTGGCCTTGGAGTAAGGAAGACATGAGTTCAATTTTGGCATCAAATACTTACTAGTTGTGTGACTGTGGTCAAATCCAATCCAGTAAACATTCAAGTGTCTTCTATGTGCCAGGCACTGTGTTAAGTGCTGGGGGTACAGTTAATAAAAAGACAGTCCTTGTCCTCAAGGAGTTTACAATTTAATGGAGTCCCTTAACCTCTGCTTCAGTGTCCACATCTGTAAAATGAGGATAATAACAGCACCTGCCCCTCAGTGGTGATAATCAAGAGATAACATTTGTCATTTGCTGTGCAAACCTTAAAAGCACTATAAAAATGCTAGTATCATCATATATAGCTTGCCTCAGAGGCAAGAAGACCTGGATATGAATTTCATCTCTGAGACATACTGAACTATGTTAACTTTAAGTTGTGACTCTAAGGATATAAAGTGGTCTTTGTTGATCTTCATTGGTAGAATTAGAGTTTCCTCACTGGGAGTTACTTATATTAATAAAATAATAGGAATAAAACAATAATGACTTCTCTGGTTTCCTTCCCAGCTAAAATCTTACCTTCTATAAGAAGCCATCCCTAATTTCTCTTAATTTCAGGGCTTTTTCTCTTTTAATTATTAATTATTTAGTTAATTAATTAATTTAACTATTTGTCCTATAGATAGCTTACTTTGTATGTATTTGTTTACATATTTTCTCCTCTATGAACTCCTCAAAGGCAAAGATTGTCTTTTGCCTCTTTTTGTATTCCCAACTCAGCATAGGGCCTTGAGCATAGTAGGGGCTTAATGTTTATTAATTGAGTAATAATAATAATAACACCCTCTCAAAGACTAATCTTTCATCCAATTTACTGGGGGCAAAAGGACAGCAAAGTAAGAATGTCAGCCATGGTGATATACAACAGGGGTCAATGTACCCTGAGATCACTAAGGGTAGCAATGAAGGGCTGGTAGGAACCCTGCCACACAGGTTGACTGGGCACCGCCAATACCACTGACGTGGCCAGCACCCAAGGGTAGTTAAATGAATATTTACTCTTATGACTCTAAGAAGTAGACAGGGTGGCTTAGGATTGTAGTCTGGCCAAACCTCATTATGATCAGCTTGCCTTGGTGGACAGCTGAACAAGTGTTGCCCCTTCTTGTTCTGGTGCCAAGAAGGTAAGAAAAATCAGAGCAAACCAGAATATCAATATTTCACTTTCTAGAAATGCTTTAAGTGCAACTTGTTTTGATTCCTAAAGCAGCTAAACTATGAATCTGCATGAAACATACTGAGGATATGAACATTTTTATTATATGCAAGTGTTATATCATCACACAATTGGAAACAGATCTTATTGCCAAAGACTTCATGCCACTTGTTGGACACTTTTAGCTCCAAATTACACAATGTATTGCACTTGAGTTTAGCACAATCATAGGAAATAACTTCTTTCCTAAACTTACAAGATGAAATTTGTGTAAACTGAGGAGTTATCACCCACAATGAAAACTCTAAATCTGAAAAGGGAAACTGATAGCACTGAATACCTACACTTAACAAAAAATTCATAACTGAGACAAATGGCAAAAAGAGTGCCAATGTTGTGTAATTTTGTAAAGGAGACAAACATATATAGAATGGAATTTTGAAGAGTTCTCTTTTTTGGTCTGAAGGGACATATCAAATTAATTAAAACAATGAATACCTATGCAATTTCAGTCTTAATGTATACTTTTGGAACTCTAAAATGGACTATAATAGATTTAGTACATCTAATACTAATAAACTCTTAACTAAACATGGGGTCTTATCTCTGAAAGATAGCTATAGAAAAATGAACACTTTTTTGCCAAAAAGGATGTAGAAGATTGATGATCCTTCTCTGAACATATGGTAAACAGGCAGAAAACTTACAAAAATGCATTTTGGAGCAAACAGATCATTTCACCAAATGAAAGTCAAGGCTAATCACAAGTACAAATCACTGGATTTGTTGCACATAAAACAAAATTCATATTCACATGAATAGGATTTATGAAATGTCTGAGTTCCAAGAGTCAAATCAAAATACCCCCCCTTGAGTGGCAAGAGCTTAGCCAACAAGATATTGGAAAGGAAGCATTCAATGCAGATTTTGCAAGGAAATGGTAGAAATTAGGCAATATATTACTATCAGCTGAAAATTTAGCACCTAATTTTCTAGGAAGACATTACTTACCTACTATTATACATCAGAACCTTGCAATTTCATGGACTGACAGTCTACTACTTTCTATATCACAAAAACAGATCTTGAAATATCCTTGAGAACTCAACCAGTATATTTTATTGGAACCAGAGTGTTATTATAGAACCTTTGGCTACAGTCTCCAACATATAACATTGATCAATTTGATTCACTTAATATTGATTGGTTTAAATAATTAAAAATAACATGTAATGTCTCTATACCCATTAATTATGATCTTAAAACTATATGGTATAAAAAGTTTTTAAGATAGAGACAGAGCAGAAGAAATAATGTATAGTAATCAAGTGAGGTTCTTATTGTCCTGTTGTCCTGTCTGCTAGTGGACTTGTACCAAGGATACTTTTAGGTAACCTACAGAAGATGAACTTACATTCTTATATTTTTTTCTTAATTTATAAAAAGTCATTTTATTTACATATGCAATAACCTGAAAAACACTAGATATTTTAAAAATTGCAGGACTATTACTATTTCAACTTCACCAAGCAAGACAAGAATGATTTTTAAAATAATGATAATAATGACTTGTCAATAGAAAACAATAGAAAACTACTGAAAATTTCAAGACTAATGCTCATATTAGAGACAGTATACTTACACATGGCTTCCCTTGGAAGACTTCTATTAAAGTCCTGCCTTTGGCATATACTAGCTATGTGACCATGGGCCACTCAATGCCTGAGAAGATTCTCTTGTAAGTTATAGAGGAGTTGGCAATTAACATCAATGGAGAGAATTTTTACACTGAGTCCTTCATATGAACAGTTATTGATATATACCAAAAAACTTGCACAGATACTACAGAAGTGATCTTAATGCCTTATCAGAAACCTTAATTTTAAGAGAATTGCTTAATTGAAGCAATGTATTAATGATCATGAATATTTAAAACTTTTAGTAAGGCTCATCATGTCATCAAAATCCCAAGTTAAAAACAAAAGATACTGGCTGCTACTATGAGTTTTTTTTTTTAATTAGAAAGTAAACTTTCATTAAATATAGTTTGCATTTTCTTAAGTCAAGCACATATTATATTACATCATAAGGTACAATTGATCCAGAAGCCTTAAATTTTTATTTTGACTTATTGCAGTTATTTGAAAAATTCAGTATTTCATCAAGGCCATCTTTTTTCCTAAAGGGAATTAGCCAGTTGCTATTATATGCCAGCGTTCTGGTTGACAGATTTCAAAATCTTATTGAAATTCAGCAACATTCTCTGGCAGGCAGCATCTTAAACACAGAATGGCATCCCACTTTTTTTTCACTAGGAAATAAATGACAAAATCCATATTATAAAATGAGGCATGACGGTATCTTAGAAGTTCTGACTTGCTTTTGTCAATAGGACAACAGGGATAATATATACCTAATTCTATTTCACCTGATTTTTAGTTATTCTCTTAAGTCTCTATAATTTGAAAACTTTTCATTGCATGAAACTTAGATATAAGTATTTTGCATAGCAGCCCTGATTAAAATGCTGCTCTTAAGTTTTTCTGGATCAATATTATATTATTCAATGAAGAAACAGCATTCCTGCACTATGCATTGATTTATTAAAATTAATTATTTTCAATTATCAAATATTTATTCTTTCTCCCTTCTACCTCAACAACCCCTTTCTCCACTCAGCCCCATTACACACACACACAAAGAAAAAAGAAAATATGTTATAAATATTATGCATAATGGTACCTTTGGAGTGAATTAGCAGTTTTGTATTTTAAAATGTTTTCAAAAATGTAAAGCTTCAATATTTGCCCCTCCTTTGGGATTTTCACCTTATATTCCTATCTCTGGCTGTGTAGTGAAAATGGAGCTACTAATAGATTGCCTTAGGCTGAGGGATGAAGAGACTTAACCTCCCCTGAGGAAAAATATTAGAAAGTGGTACCCTAGAGGGAAATGGAAATGGTAAACCATAAAGAGTATTTAATAATTGGGTCAGATGTTACACTTGCTTTAAAAAGGAAAGGATTAGAGACACTAGGAAATTCACTTTAGTTCCTTCTTAGTAAAAAGTTGTATCAGATGTTATCAATGATTTAGACCAGTGATTCCCAAAGTGGGCACTGCAGTGATCCAGGGAGGTGGTGATGGCCACAAGTGTACTTATCTTTCCTATTAATTGCTATTAAAATTAAAAAAATTAATTTCTAGGGGGTTAAGTAATATTTTTTCTGGAAAGGGGGCGGTAGGCCAAAAAAGTTTGGGAACCACTGATTTAGATCCTACCCAGGTTCCTTGAATCCTGTGATTTGAACATAGTTTTAAATGTGAATTCATGTTGTGATGTGGAATTCCATTTGAATGCCTCATGTTTTAAGTTCTCCATGTTTTAAGTGTTGCCTTACAGCATCAGTGAAAGTTCTACTGGAAGCAGGTAAATTTGGAAAGAAGCAAATCACTGTAGAATTAGAAAAATAGATGAAAAATGAAAAGCTTATTTACCTTCCTCAACAAATAGCAGATTTTAGAATGGAAGCAACAAGAAAGGAATATGAGAGGAAATAAATGGTGGATATTATAAGACTCTTGATCTCTGTATTCTGAAGCTAGTCAAAGTTGATCTTTCCCAAGTTACAGCAAATAGAGACTCTGTGATGCTGAGTGTGAAGCAATATTTCATGTACACTCAGGAACAATCACAATGAATTCTTCCCACTCTGTCCTATTGAATTAAAAAAACCCCATACTTTTCATGTTCAAATTAATACTATATATTGTTTCTAAGGCAAAAAGAGTGGTAGTAAGAGACTAATGTAAATAAAAGACTTGCCATTGGTCACACAGCTAGGAAGTGTTTGAAACCAGATTTGGACCCAGGACCTCTGGGCTCCAGGCTTGGTTCTCTATCCACTAAGCCACCTAGTTGCTGCCTTCCATCCCTTTTACTCTTTACCTTATTAATTCTTTCTCTGGATTATAAGGCAAGTTGGTCCGAGAGTTGTGCGTTATTGATAGTTAAAAATCTGGATTCTAAGGCAACTGAATGGGTCTGTTTGAGGAATAATTTAAAATCTGAAGTCTTTTTAATAAATTAGCTCAAACTTCCCACCCCAGCATATGTGTAAAATTGGGTAAGTCTCTGATATCATGAGCTTTCTTTTCTCTTTTATTCTATAAACATGGACTTATAGAATTGAGCAAACTTCACTTTTGCTATATATGAGATTTATTAATAGCATCAAATAAAGAAAATAGAAAAACATTTAAACAATGTAATAGCTGTGATGGGAATCAGAGAAAAAATTTAGGAAAGGAGAAAAAGCTGCTGGCTGGATTTTCCTCATCATTTCACACAAACACTGGCCTTTAGTCCACTTGTGCCACACTCTTTTCTCTCTTCTTGTTCTGTTATGTACATAGTCATTTAAGTATACATACTCATATCTTATCTACTCATGACTCTCTACACTTCTGTTTTTGGTGCTCAAAACATGTGAGAATATTCTTCATTCCATGATTGCCAATTTTCCAGTAGACAACCCAACTCTCCTTAGAAAAACTTTGAATAACTTAGTCCACAGTCTTGACGATTCCAAGGGAAAGTTCTTCAAAGTCTCTTTGAGAGGCGTATTTAAGCTGCATGTATATATAGAATCTGAATGGTCTCAAGGTCTTTCAATTAATAAGTCAATAAACATTTGTTAAGCACTTACTATGTGCCAGGCATTGTGCTAAATGTTCAGGATATAAAGAGGAAAAATATAGTCCATGTCTTCAAGGAGTTTACAGTTGTATGGGGGAGACAATATTTAAACAAATATATTTTTTATATAAGTCATGTATTTTATGTAAGCTATATTCAGGATAAATAGGAAATAATTAACAAAAGGAAAGCACTAGAATTAAGAAGGGTTGGGGAAGGCTTTCAGTAAAAGATACAATTTTAGATAGGACTTAAAGGGAGCCAGGGAGATCAGTAGGATTAGTGGAAGAGGGAGAGAATTCTAGGTATAGAAATGCTTAGGTATTGCTGAAAATACAAATTTGCTAGAAATACAATCTCATCTACCTCTTCCACTTCCTTTGTGGGAGGTGTCAGAGAAAGTATAAAAGAGAAAGTTTGGTGCCTTTTTGGGGTCTTGGCTTTCTGCTCTGCTCTCTGGAGCCAAGGCTCTCAGATCTTGAGCTCTCTCTCTTGGTGCCTTTTTCTCTTTCTGTCTACCTCCTAGTTTTTCCTAGACCTTTCCCTTTTCTAATTTAAATAAAACCTAGCTATTCTAAACCCTAATTTGCTCTCTGATCTTTTATTAGAGCCTCAAAGGGGCCTGTTCAATTTCCTCGTGCAGGGGCTGGGGATTGCTATGTTCCTTTCCCTTTCGCTACCTTTTTCTCTCCTTTCTTCCTTCCTCCAATCTTCCGACCTTCCCTTCACCCGCTAACATTACTGAGGTGCAGCTTCGGCACATGCTACAGCTTTTTGGAATCACAGGTGAGAGCTAGGTGGCAGATGAACACCAAAGCAGGAAAGCAGACCTGAAAAGTGCTCAGCAAGCCCTCACACCAAAAGTAATGATTTTTTCCTGAACACACCATAGACCCCATACATGAAGATGGCAGAAGCAGGTATTATGGAATACTTAAAGCTTGGCCAGATGTCAGAGAAGACAAGGTCATTCACTGCATTTCAATTCATCATCTGTCATATTGACTTTTGTCTTGCCACTGGACTTCCATGACTAGAAGAGTGACTTTGTGTAACTTTGTCTCAATTAATTCAATTTATGTGTTTGTCAAAAGACATCTCCCAGGATGTCATCCCTCTTTGAGTATGAAGGGATAACAAATTAAAAATAGGTACTGGGTAATTTTAGAAAGGCAGGAACTAATAGCAAGGGAGTTTAGGAAAGGCTAAATGGTGGCACTTTGAACTAAGCTCTGAAGGACAGTAGTGATTCTAAGAGATAGAGGTTGAGAATTATTATAAGCATGGGGAACAACTAGGACAAAGACACAGAGATACAGATGGAATGTTGTGTATGAGAAACAGTTAAAAAAGCTATATCACATCACTGATAATCATGACTATGTGTTGAATAAACTAGACCCATACATTTTGGTGAATGAAATCAAGTGGCATTAGAAAGCATTGTTAACAATAATGCTAGTACAGGTTATAGGATTCTAGCTGAGCTATTTAAAATCTTAAAAGATGATGCTATGAAAGTTATGCTTGCAAATTTAGAAAACTCAACAATAGCCATTGAATTGGAAAATGTCTACTTGTCACTTCTTTGCTGAATTTATTTTTGTATTTTTATTTCTGAGTTTTTATTTAATGCTAAATTAGTTTCCCAAGTTTTCCATCATTTTATAACTTGGAAAATTTCCAAAGGCAGAATAATTTACTTTCAAGTGCCTTTCATTATTGGAATGTTATTAAACATCCTACATACTTTAGTCCTTTGCTTTTCTTCATATTTTTAAACTGTTTATGTGATGTGTATCTAACGCATTAATAGATACATACAATTCATAATATGTATAAATCATATATGTATATATACATACATACATTAAAATCTGCCAAATTATTTAAAAAAGCTACATTACAACAAAAATAAAAGAGATTAATATTTAATAAGACTGAAAGATAGATTGAAAACAAGATATGAAGGACTTTAGAGACCAAACAGAGGATTTTCCATTTTATCTTAGAGATACAGTGATTATAGTTTATTAATTAGGAGTGACATGATCAAATCTATGCTTTGGAAAAATCATTTTGGCATATAAGGAGGAGAGATTAGAACGAAATGCAGGGAAGGAGACTGAGTAGAGGGCTCTTAAGATAGTGTACTTGGGAGGGTATACAGAAATTTTAATGTCATAAGAAAGAAGAGGATAGATTTGAGAGATACTATAAAGGTAGAAATGACCTGATTTGGCAACTGGCCAGTTTTATAGAGAGAGGAAGAAGGAATTGAGGATGACCTGGGAGACTGGAAGGATGGTGATGCTCTTGAAAGAAATAGAGAAGTTTGGAAAAGTACTGGATTTAGAGAGAGAGATTAAGATAGTGACCATGGGACATTCAGTTTGAAATGTCTAATATACAGTGATATCAAATACTTCAAAATGGAAGAAAATGTAAGGTATATATCTCATGGTAAACCTTTTAGAGAAGGAGTACTGGGCCTCACCCCCACTTCCCAGACCTTGTGCCATGCCCCTCCTCTGCACCAAGTGCTGGGATGTGCCCTTACCCCACACAGGGGATGGAGAAAGCACTCCCATTGGGCTTCTGGGAAGAGGGGCAAGTGATGAGAGAAATGACCTCAGAGCAGGTGACGAGGGGGAAGTCTTCCTGACTTCAAGTCTGGCACTTTATCCACTGCACCTCCTACCTGCTTTAGCTGCCAAGAGTTATTGAAGGGGTTAAATAAGAAACTAAAGGCCTGGGATGGTTTTATTCTGTTTTGAAGGACAATGTTTTAAGAATCCCTGGTAGAGATAGCAGACAGAGAGGATAGATTTAGATGGGAATGAGAGAACAAGGGAACAAAGTCAAGAAGAGAACCCTTGGCCTCAGAATTACAAAATTTCTGAAGAAAGCCATGGGGAGGTAGACTTTAATCCAGTTTTACAGAAGAAATAGAAATGTTAGTTTGATTATCAATACCTGAGAGAGAGAGAGGGAAAATGTGTGTGTGTGTGTGTGTGTGTGTGTTTGTGAAGGTGGTTTACATGACCAATGACCTGCCTGGTGCCCAAAGCACAGGCTAATGGAGATCTGGGAGTAGGGTGATTCTAGAGAGATCATTCTTATTTTAAGGTACTCCCCTTTCAGTCCCTAGTCAGGTCAAATCCACTTCATGGCTTACTCTAATGTTCACTACATAATCTTTTCCATGGGAGGGGGTCTAAGAAGAGTCTCTGACTCTGAAACAGAAACATGGTGGCTCCTTATCTGTTCATTTTCACTTGAATGTAATTAGATATTGATAATAGGGTGAATGAGGAATTTCACTGATTTGAACTGATGGATTTAAAATGAGATGCTACTCATCTTGCTACTCAATGATATTCTCGAGTAGCAAGATGAGTAGCGATAATAAAAAATAATAAAACAATAATAATATTAATAGCTAACATTTATATGATGCTTTATATGTGCTAGGTGGGTAGCTAGGTAGATAGAGCAGCAGGGCTGGAATTAGGAAGATCTGAGTTCAAATCTAGCCTTGAACACTAGTTGTGTAACTCTGGGCAAGTTATTTTAACCCTCAAGACTAGGTAGTGACCACTGCTTGGAGACATGAGTGAGAGTTGAGTCAAAAGTAGACATTAAAGGTAGATGAGCAGCCTTGAAAAGGGCTCAGCAAGCCATCATAACAGAGACACTAGTTGTCTCTAAACAAGCCATGTATCTCTCTTTGAATGAGAAGTGGTACAGAAGAAGCTGATTGAAAAGAGCTGCTTCCAGCTAAAGATGATACTTCATCTCACCCCTTTTGGTATTTCAGTTTTGATTGCAGCCTTTACAAACTGTACAGAAGTACCCAGCTCCTTTTTTTCATCTCTAATCTCAAGCAAACCATCAAGTTATACTGAATCTTGGAATCATCAATCAGCTTTCATGAGAAATTAAAGCTAAATTATTTGAGCTCTTATGCAAATGTTATTTATGAAATCATATCAAGTGATTATATTTTTGTAAACCACTCAGATTTATAACGTGAAGATATGAAAATATTCTGATTATCTTATTTTGTTAGTTACAAAACAATCCATAAGAATAACATAATGGTAATGTAAACAGTATGGCATACCACATTATGATGCTACATATAAGAGACTTATCACTGTGTTAAAACCCCCACCTCAAATAATGCCCCCTGAGAAGAACTTAATTAGATGCACAAGAACTTAGTTTCTTCTTGAAATAGTTGCTAAATTAAATAGTGCTAGATGGAAAAATGTAAAAAGATTATTGGAGCATGAAAAATACAAGATGAAAGTAAGCCAGATGATGCTACAAAGATCATAAAAACTGTGGGAAGTAGTATAGAACCAGAGTATGCGATAGGTGAAAAAGACCTTAGAAATCATCTAACCCAACATTCTAACTTATTGCTCAGGAAATTTAGGCTTATGGAGGGGGAAGTGACTTTCCTTAGTATTGGGAGTAACCTCTCTTCAACTTTTTCCATCCTTATGTAAAAGAAGGAATGTAAATCTTCCCACTCTCAGTTCAATTAATTTAACCAGTGTAAAGTGTTGATGAAATTTTAATGTGCAAATAAGATACTTTATACTCTTCTACCTTTATTAGGTATGAATGTCTTTTGGATTGAGTTAAAGAATCATTCAATCAAGGCTTTCAGATTATAACCACAAAATTTAAAGTAAGCAAGGCATGAATAAATCTTTAATCAGTTTGAGAGAATTTTAGGCTTTGGATATTGGATAATAATAATATAATTAGAATTTACATAATTATTTAATGTTTATAAAGTCCTTTCATATATTGTTTCATTTGATCTTTATAACAATCCTATAATATCAATACTATTATTATCTCCATGTTACATGTGAGGAAACTAAGATGGAGAGATTAAGTGAATTGCACAGGGTCACCTAGTCAATAAGTTTCTGAGGCATGATTCTTGCCTCAGAAAAATTTGAATTAAGATTTTCCTGACTCAAAGTCCAGCTCTCTATCCATTAGTTTCCCAGTTGTCTAATGAAAGATAGCTGACACCAACATAGGAAACATTTCCTTGTTGGTTGAGGGAATCAGATATGCTTCTGACCCCAAGTATGAAAACAATCTTAATCTATCCCTAAGCCAAATTTGAGTATTAATCAATTAGGGAATTGTTCATTTAGGAATTGAAGAGGCAGCTGATACAAAAGGGCAAGAAGGGCAGAGTATAGAGATAAGAGTGGCCCTGAGGAATTATTGCATATTATTCTCAATTCCATTGGCATATCACCATCTAGATTATACCAGAAAGAGTCCACGCAATTAGCCTTGATAGAGACATACACTGTGGAAAGAGTCTGGACACTAAAAGATAATCCCCTGAAAGAAGCAACTGAAAGGAGAATATAACCCCTCATGGTGGAGAGAATCGTTAACTAATGGCTCTAATCAGGAGAAAAAGACTTCTAGAAACAGGAGTCGTGAGTAACCTCTTTGCCTTACAAAAGCTTTCATATATAACTCATTACTATTTCACTCTAAGTTTGAACCCACTGTTCCATGGGTCTGGGTGTAGATAGTGAACCTCATGCATTAAAAAACCCTTATCTTCTGTCTTAGAATCAAATACTGTGTATTGGTCCCAAGGCAGAAGAGCAGTAAAGGCTAGACCAGTAATGGGCAAACTACAGCCTATTGGGCCAGATTGGGGGGGGGCCCTGAAATGTTCTATCCAGCTGCGGTGACATTATTCCTAATCTGATGAATACAATAAAATGAAACTTCGAAAGAGTTGCCTTAGAAACAGACTGACAGATAAGCATTTCCTTTCCTTTGGTCCCCTCTTTAAAAAGTTTGCCCATCACTGGGCTAGACAATGGGGTTCAAATGACTTGCCCAGGGTGACACAGCTAGGAAGTGTCTGAGACTAGATTTGAACCCAGGACCTCTTGGCTCTCAATCTGCTGAGCCACTTAGCTGCCCCCAGTTTAAACACTATCTTGACCCAAATTCCATCTGATCCACATTCAGTGTTTTCTCACTTATAGGTCTGTGATTCTTCTGTCCTCATGGATTGAGGATTTCAACAAACATGAGGCAAAATTCGCATAATAAAACAAATGTTAAAAGATATCTGGATTCAAATCCCACTTTTAGCACTAGCTTCATAACCAATAAATAAACTTTAAAAAAATCCTTACTTTCTGTCTTAAAATTAATACTCAATATAGGTTCCAAGGCAGAAGAGTGGGTAAGGGGTAGGCAACGGGGGTTAAGTGACTTGTCTAGGGTTACGCAGCTAGGAAGTGTCTGAGGCCAGATTTGAACCCAGGCCCTTTTGACTCCAGGCCCACTGAGCCACTTAACTGCCCCATTCGGATTTTTTTTTTTATGAGAATATTTTGTACCAATTGTCCTTGGTGTAAACATCTTTGCTAAACTGTAATTAAGACTACTGGCTGACTTTTAATAGAATGTGCAATGATGGAGGCTAGTGAGCTACATGCTGAAAGTATATCCTCATGGACATTCCCTAGAACCCTGAGAATTATCAGAGAATCATTCTGGGGCCCAACCAATGAGTACAAGTACAAGTTTGAGAAAGTAGGCTTAAAAGAATATTATTCTTGGTTGTGTGATAGGCATCACCAATGGTATCAATACGGCACAAATGTAGAGAGTGTTTTAAAGTATCTCCAGTGTTTTACTTTCCTTGGAAATGTCATAGTTAAGAACAAATACCTTATAATTATTCCTATCATATAATTGCCTTCCTAGACTCACCTATTCCTCTGAAAGTCACAGTTAACAGGTGAAACTTTCTGCACATCCAGTAAAGGAATGGGAGTGACAGAGTGGTTTTCCGTTAATTTTTTTTTTTTGATACAAAGTTTTCTTGTAATGTGTGACAACACTGGAGAGCAAAATGCAAAACACTAAGAGACCTAAAACGGAATTTCACCATGCCCCAGGTGGATTATACAGAAACTCTCTCAATACAGTGAAAAACTACCATCTTTTCCCATTAATTTGATATGAAGTAAACTCAAGAATTACAGAATAATAGATTTAGAAATGGAAGGGACTGGTCAAACACCTAATTTTACAGATACAGAAACTCACACCTAGAAAGATGAATTCACTCAAAATCACAATAGTGATAGGAAGAATTTTAAACCACTTCTGACTTCAAATCCATTGCTCTGTCTATGTTACCACGCTGTCTCTCAGGTATTTTCTTTTTACTTTTATACATGCACAAACATACACAAATGCAGATGCACAGACCATATATATATATATATATATATATATATGTGTGTGTGTGTGTATGTATATTCATTTTTCTTTAAATACTTTTGAGTATTGAGAACTTTTTTGTTCTGATTATTTTGAGGGGTGCAGAATTACTTTTTGGACTTACAAGTTTAATACATAGTTTCTTTTTCTTTTAAAACCATTTAAAATCCTTTTTTTTCACTAAAGTTTTTGTAGCCTATTTTTTTAAAACCCTTACCTCCAACTTAGAATCAATACTAGGTATTGGTTCCAAGGCAGAAGAGTGGTAAGGGCTAGGCAATGGGAGTTAAATGACTTACCCAGGGTCACCATGCTAGGAAGTATCTGAGGCCAGATTTGAACCTAGGATCTCCTGTCTCTAGGCCTTTCAATCCACTCTGCCATCCAGCTGCTTCCAATTTTGAAGCCTTATCTTAAAAAGTAAACCCTTAGGGGAAGCTAGGTGGCACAGTGCATAGAGTATCAGGCCTGGAGTCAAAAGAACTTGGGCTCAAATATGATCTGACATATTTCATAGTTGTATGATCCTGTGCACCATTTGTTTCACCCTTACCCTTCTATCTTAGAATCATTAAGACAGAAAATAAGTGTTAAAAACCAAAGTAAACCTTTATTCTTTTTTTGGCTTTCTCTTGTATTACTTTTGTTTTTAGCCCCCCCAACATATTTTCCTTTGTCATTCAATTCATATGATGAATATAAATATGGAAGTCTATTATTAAATGCTGCCAATAATGCCAAAAGTATTAATTTGATGAATCTATACATCTGGGCCTGGTATTCTTATTTTTAATGACAGGGTTTCCCCATATTTCAATTGTTGGTATAGGACTGTGGTCTTGTGTCATTATTAATTGCATACTTTATTGATTATACTCTGAGTGTATGCTATGTGACAAATTGCTTCACTATGTTAGTACATACAACTAACGCTTAAATGTCTAATGAATATTTAATGCTTGCAGCTGCTTTATTTGGTGCTTAAAAACTGCCATTATAGATCAGTCTTTTGAAAATATGGAAGCTGCATGTGAAATGTATTGTCATGTGAAAGGCATTAGGATTTTTAGGGGATTCCTGATATTTTGGGTAGAGCCTGACAAGAAGCCTATGGATATTATTGAAGTATTGAAGGAAATTGTAAAAGAGACAAAATATTGCAAAATAATTTATGTAGAAAAAGACAAAAAATCCACTAAGGAAATGTTGTGTGAATTACCAGATTCATTTGATATTTCAAAAATTCTTTATAAAAACCCAGTAGTGAATAATACTTGGGAATTGGCTTAAAAACCTCCATCTATAGAGGAGGATTTTTTCTAGAAACTTATAGCCTAAATAAGCTAAAGAGATGTTTTAGTAAGGAGGTTTAGAAGCACTTAGAAGCTTTATTTATAGAGGAAACTGAGGCAATATTCTTTTTGTCAGAAATAGATGCCTTAGTTGTATGTGATGCTGAATCATATTCCCTATGCGAGAAATAAAGGTCAAGTGCTCCAGAGTCACACAGATGATGATCTGAGCACAAGGTAAGGAAAGGCTTGCTACCTTGAGTTGTAGAGAAGCTTCCCTATATGTAGGACCAAGACAAAATATCTCCTAGGAGACAAATATTAACAGGCCCAAGATATGGAATTTTTCAGGAGAAAAATCTTCCCCCCGCCCAGGAAGATTCAGTAGAGATCTGAGCTGAATGCACAATAGAATGACTATGGAACTGAGCTGAATGCATAATAGAATGATTAAGCAGTTAGGAGAGTTTACCCTTGATTGCCCACCCAAGAAAACTATCCAGCTATTTTAGGAACATTGTCTATATATAGACCATGGATACCAAGCAAGGTTTTGCTGTTGATAGAGTTAGAAGCAGGAATTCTTTGCCCCTCACAACATGTTCATAAAATTAGTGATAAGCAGACCAAAAGACAAATTTTTCTTGGAAAGACAAAGGAATAAGAGATCATAATGTTGGCTATTATTATTATTATATAATTATTAGAAGCTGAAGTCTATGGGAATAGCATTGGGAAATATCTATGAGACCAGGAATGAATGGGTCACCAAAAAATAAATAGTTCTTTCTCATCATTTGCTTATGGGTTTATGCAAACTGGACACATAGAGATGATGACGAATATCAAAGATGGAAAGTATGATAATAGCCAATAAAGTTCTGTGACTTGGATAAAGTGATAGATTATTCATATTTTGGATATATCAAAGTAAGCTTGAAGTTTCCTAAATAAAGAGTTGGTGTCAAGGTAGCTACAGTGAATGACCAACCAGTCATCTTACTTATCAGAACCAACTCCTTCAACTCAAAATATCTGAAATTAAATTTTTTTTCAGGGATTTATCACAAAATTTCAGGGATTTTTGTCACAAATTCATTAAGACCTGTTTCAATTACTTTAATTGCTAAAATACTGAATGACTCTAATGTTCAAATGATTAAAAAAGATGGCAGAAGGATAAGTGCAGGAAAAGCTGAATTGTCATAAAAGCAACAAAAACTTTTCAAGATCTTTTAAAGTTTTGGTTAATTGCCTCATGCATGCATGAGACTGACACAAGTAGATCAATAAAAGCCTTTAACTCTGCATGCACGTGCTAGCCAAGAGAGCCTGCAAATAGTCCTGTACTGGTTTTTGGAATTATGGTCACAAGAAGTAAATTAGATTTGCCATCACAGAACTTACTGTGATGAGTAAGACTCTCCATCTTGCTTTTAGGTTGGAGCTTTTGGTTTCGAAGTGGGCTATTACCAAAAATCTATGTGTGGAACTAAATTACAGGTATGGATTGATAACAACCCATTAACATATTTTGTCTAATACCAACTTAGATGTTTCTTGCCATAGGTAGGAAGCAGCACTCATCAGTTATAAATTCAGCATTCACTGTTGGCCAAGGAAGAAAACTATGAATGTATATGTTCTATCCTAAAGGCCAATATGATGCTGAAATTATGGAGAGACTAAAAGAATGGGCAAAAGCTATATGTTTTTCATTAAAAAACAACAAGGAAAAGTGGTATTAATAACATACTTTTTGTGATTTAGGCTTATCTGCTAGAAAGAATTTTATGTATAAATGTATATCCAAGTCATTTCTAGTCAAAGAGAGAGATGTTCAAATAGGCACTCAGACCATCTAATATGAGTCTTTGTCCTAAGAAAATTTCAGGTAACACTTGTAAGAATCTTAAATAGTGAAAAGATCATAAACATTTTATGATAGGATCTGGGGTTAACATTTCAGAATAGTCACCACTCAGTTCCTTCCAGGACCATTTTTGCTCAAGAGTTCTTGTGGACAGACACCATCCTTAGTTGGGTCCTGACACCAATCACTCCAGGTGGGGAGGCAATTATATTTTCTATATTAGAATTAAGTTTGGTTATTCTATTTCAAAGAAAGGCTCTAGTTTTTGTTCTTCCCTCTTTCCCAAGGGGAAAGTGTAAAAATGGTTTAATAGTGGATAACTAGTATTTTTTAAATGTTTATACAGAAACTAAAAAGGATGTTTAAAAATATGCTTCCATGATATTAAAAAAAAACCCAACACACCTCATCTTCTATCTTAGCATTAATAGTATGTATTGGTTTTAAGGCAGAAAAGTGGTAAGGATTTGGCAATTGTGTTTGAGTGACTTGCCCAGAGTCACACAGCTAGGAAATGTCTGAGGCCATATTTGAACCCAGGACCTCCTGTCTCCAGGCCTGGCTTTCTATCCACTGAGCCACCTACATAGTATGTTGACCAAAGATAGAGGAGCAATTGGTGAGACTTTTGGTAGTGATTGGCAAGCACTCAGGCTCCATGTTCTTGGATAAGGTCCTTAGAACATGATGTCTTGGGTTGTATTTGCAACTTGGTCTCTTGACCCTCTCTGGGAAAAGCAGCCTGAACTAGGATTAAAAAAACCTGAACACTGCTTCTGAACTTATTGAAGTAATTTAAAACAATTAATATTCCTCATTTATTTTAATTTAACCCTGCTCATGCTCATTTTCACTCATTTTATTGCAGGGAGGATGGGGCTAAGGTATCTTGTACTCAGAAATTGTCAGTGTCAGTGTTAGACTTCAAACTAGTCCACTGACTGAAGCTCACTTCCTATTTTTCTTCAATGGGTTTTATATTAATATCTTTGATCAACTGAATTTTAGTCCCTATAGCAAGTAGGAATTGACTCGTAAGAAAAATTCAACATAGTATTTCCATTTTTGACAGGTCAGGGATGCATAATAAAAATTAAACTTGTCATAAGATAGTCAGAACAATTTACTAAAAAAGGGGAAAGGGACACTCTTATGATAGAATAAATTCCTGTATGGAATGTATCTGAAAAATGTAGACTGACTTTTCATAGTTCAAGGTGAAAAAAAAATTCTCAGTTCTGTTTGACTCTCAGAGAAAGGTTAGAAAACAAATTGGAATATCAAATTTAAAATTCTCAACTCAAGAGGATATAAGATTCAGTGCATAATCTCACAGATGGGAAACTTTTCCATTCAGAGAAGAAGAGCATGGTGGGAAAATTGAATTGAGGGAATCCTGGTATCCTTCATAAGGCCACTCACTCAACAGTCCCCAAACTAATATCTGGTTGTGTCAGGCATCACTCTTTGTGGACAGCTATAGGCATTTTCTCTTATGCAATAGACTATCAACTCAGCAGTATAAACTCTTTTACCTGCATTTAAACTGAACAAATCAAATTATAGTTCCCCAAATGTCCCACCTTATAGAGCCAATTTCATTGTGCATAGTTTAGAGTGGGATATAGTTATTGCTGTATTAACATTAATAATATAAGACATTGGGATGATTTTATATGGGTAATGTAATGTGAAAGACATTGAAAACATTTATGTTTTGAATGTACTGTGCTTATATAAGGTCTTTCTGAAGCATATCACACATATTCACATAATTCTGCCTTTCAGATGTTTTCATGAAATCTGCAGCCACAGCTGCTGAAGACTTAGAAAGTTGTTGTCACTGAAGTCCATGGAACTGTTAAATGGTTCAACATCAAAAGTTAATATGATTTTATTAGTGGAAATGATATTTGCTGTACTCTAAGGATCATGGGATTGTTCCATCTCACTTGTAGCTGGAACCTTTCATATGTGTTACCTCTTCATTAGAAAGTGAGTTTCTTTAGAGTAGGGATTGTCTTATTTTTTTGTTTCTATCACTTCATTCATTCGTGCCAGTATCCTTCTTTTTCATAACAAAAATATATATAAATCAACAATTACAAAATAATATGGGGCCTTGATAAAATTTCACACAGGATAGTAGAGCTCCCTGATACCTAGAAAGATTCTTGTCAAGGTTAGCAGTCTCTGAGGTGGTTGGTACAACATGATTTTATCTAATTTTCCAGGTCAGGAAGAAGTTCCTCTTCTAATTTGACACTCATTTCTAGAAGACATCTTTTCAAGTGGCTCCAAGGGCCTGACATTTAACAACAGTGTTGGTGGCCTGGAGTAGGAGCAAGCTTCCGGAATTTCCTCTCTTTGCTAGTCTAGAGAAGAGATTCTAGGCCTGAGGAAGAAGATTTTTGTCTCTAATATCTTACAGTATGCTATTTGTAAAAATGATGAAGGCCAAGATTAAAAGGAAAAATAGTATTTTAATAAAAGCCATGCTGATAGAGATAAATCATTAGACCATGTGCCTATAAGAATTCAAACTGCCGCCTCAGTCATTTTACATTTTGTACCTTCATGCGCTCAGGTAAAAAAAGAAGAAGGTCAAAGCCACTTCCCAATATTTAAAGCCATCCCTCACCTTGAAGACATCATCTAAAATAGGACACCCGTTGGACCATGGGAAATGTAGTTCCAAGGTCCCCCACATGTCCACAGGAAGTTTGTCAAACACTACATATCTTGAGGCTCAATCCTTCCAAATAGAACCCCAGTACTTTTAAATAACACAAGTACTTGGGTGAAAAAATCACACACAGAGATGTTAAATTCAGTCTGCTTTTATTCAGGTATCCGAACATTCAATAAAATCTACAATTCATTAATCCTTCCTTTGATTATGCATGTGCTTCAGTCCACAAAACACAGGAGCAATTAAAGACTCATTAACATTTTCTAGGTATTCACTTAGGTTATTCAAATGAATGTTTCAAGTTACCAATATTACAATGGTTGTAAAATAATCCTGTGTTCTAAATCTAAAATCTAAAAAAATGCACCACACACCCTTTACATGGTACAACTGAGACATAGGTGCTATCCCATTCTTTCCTTGATATGGAAAGAAATGACTATCAAAAAATGTTATTAACATAAAATCAAAAACTTATATTGCAAATATTAGAGAAAAACAGAAGATCAAATGGTTTTAAAATAGAAATGTCAAGTTCAAAATCCTTTTCATTAGCTCTATAAAATTAGATAACCTTATTTTCCTAACATATCTTATGGAATCATGGGCACTATTAGATTGGTAAGGTATAGAAACATATATACCTATATGTATTTAAAGATATATATGTACATATACGCAAAATTTGCTATTGTAGATGCTAGCAATGTTTAGCAAATTAAAAAGGGCTTTCATGCAAACAAAGAGATATTCCTGTCAAGTTCTTCTCCTGTTGAGATATAAGCTCTTCATATTTGGTAACCCAGTTATATGGTAATTAGAGTTTAATATATGGCCCACACTACAGTTCAATCCCTAGAGCACAACTCTAATCAAGGCTATAAGTGGCATCTAGTGGTCACATAAATGTTTGTGTAAAAAAATCTGAAAAGCCATCATATCATGGCCAAACAAAACTCCTAACAATGCAAGTAAGCTGGAGCAAGGTGCTAGTGAGTCAACTCTTGTGTGTATGGGTCATCCAAAATGATGTAGCTTTTTTGTAATTATTCACAATTATGCCCAGTTTCAAAAGTATAAAGTAAGACATAGGAAAAGCAGTGATTGGCCTATTGGGGCTGAAACACAGGCACTTTTAAGCAGGAAAAACAATTGACTATATAGCTTACACAGAATGCCTCATCATCAAAGTAATCATTCATGTATTGTTTAAGCAGCTTCTTCCTAGTTTAAACTATGTGCATTTTTACTTTGCAGCTGAATAATTATTTCACAATTATGCTTATTCCTAAGTTTTACCTCAACAACTATTTCTAAAGGGAGATTAAATATAGTCATAAAAATATTTAATAGCATTTCACATAATGTCATGAAATTATTCATAAAACCAAAACTGTTAATGAACATTTCTAACTATTCTGGGTGTCACTGGTTTTCTTTAGATTATTGTATTGTATTCATGGAAAAAGCTTTCATTTTTGCTGAAATGAAAACAAAGCATATACTAAGTAGCTGCAATGAAAAACACTCACAAAGTTTGTATCATCCAATATTGACCTAATTTAAGTTTATACATAATTTCTTCTATGATTAGGATATACATGAGAAAACAAATGCAAAACCAAATTGGAAACCAAACATCTAAGACTCAAATAATTTTTTCAAAATAACTATTTTTTTTAAAATGAGAGCACTCATAAGCATACAATAAAATATCTATTCCAAAAATTAACCGTAGAAAATAATTCTTAATTGATAAGATAGTATGAACAGTGACTGTATCTATTAGTCTGCACTTTTAGGAGAGTCATACTAAGTAGAGTTGTGGTTGTTGTTTTTGATACATATTATAACCACAGAAAATAGTAATGTAAACTACTTTAACTCTTTCATGACTACTTGTCTCTACATTTAAAATCATGACAAATATTTTTTTTCCTCAAACCACATTTGTAGCTTATATTTTTATAGAAAAATTGTCAAACAAATGATGGTGAGAAGAATGGGGTTAATCTGGTCCCTAAGTCTAGTAATGCTACCTTGAATATCTGTTATTTTGAAAAGCAATAAATAGTGAATAATGAACTAAATTTTACAAAGGACCCTATTAATAATGACATTGGTACCAAATATTCTAATATTGCATTCCTTATTTCACTCTACTTAGAAAGATAGAATCTAGTCCAACAGTTTATGCTGTTTGAAGCCATGTATCCCTTTCTTATCTAACAGCTACTAATATACAAACATAAATCGTAGAGAGATTTTCTCCATCTAAAAACATATACAGCTAAATCTAAAACAGTTTTTACTAAACTAATCACAGTCGTGTTTTTAAAGTGACTGATACAGATACTTTTTTTTTTCTGCAAACATTTGCAATGATCATATTCTTTTCCTGAGATCCATGCCAGATGTTGAACTTCCCTTTTGCTTTTGAACTCTGAACTCAAGAGTTTTTTCCTCTGTTCTCCTGGAAAAGCCTTACATTGTTTTAAACTGACTGAAGACAATTTTCATTTTTGGGGTCACGGCTCTTTTAATTATCTCCAGGGAGTAAATTATTTCACAGCAGCTTGAGGGTATATAAATTTCTCTTTTACTTTTTTGAATTTGCTTTTAGTTTATTCTGATGGTGGTGGTACTTGGTCAAGAATTCATATTGGATTTAAGAAATTTGTGCATACATATACGAGGTGTCCCTGTAAGGGAAAAAGACTATCACAAAGAGTTTCGTTATAAACCTTTCATTTTGGACTGTAGGGTGACTATCAGGTGAATAATTATTTCATCTAGGTCAGAATACCTAAGATCTTGGAGGTTTAGATAAACATAATATTATCTTTTACTTGAATCCCAAATCCTGAGTTCATTTCCTCTGTATAATTGTTTTGATCCTTAATTACTTGGGTCTTAATTTCTGGGTGATCTTGAACTCCAATTTAGGATCATGTTTAGAGCTGGAAGGGAGGACCTTAGAATCTATCAAATACAATTCCTCATTTTACAGATGAAATTGGCTGAATGAGAGTAACTCACCAGGATTACACAGTTTATAAGTATCTGGGGCAGGATTTTACTGTCATCTTTTTGATTTACAGCCTTGCCTCCTGTTTACCATATTGCTTAGCTAACTTTTATTTTCAGCACTACACTTCTCTCAGTCCATAATTTAGGCCTTCTTGCCCAAATTACCTACATAGAAAAAAACTAAGTAGGTGAAGTATATCTGTTGTCCGAATTATGATATGCAATTGGATGGATAATTTAGGGAGTTTATCCATTAACATATGTACCTTAGATTGTCATTGCAAGTAGATGATGAGTATAGCCTGGAGTTAACTAGGAGGAAGAGAGTGCTTTGGATTTCACTTAGGAGTTGTTTGATAGAATTAAAATATACAAAATCTTGCCTTGTAATGTTTTCTTAGTTCCCTTTTAAAGTTTTCTACCTTTATCTTTTTTCAATGACAGAAATATTTGCTTTATGCCTGGGAGAAAATGTTATTTTACTATATACTTTTCAGTGTAAGAAATAATAAGTTGAGATCTTTGTCAACAATGCAACAATGCATTTTGGAATTACAATTTAGTCTGTCTGTTCACAACTAAGGATTTGTCTTAGCAGGGTGCCTTATAGAAGATTCTGCAACAGAACTCATCCATGGCACCTTGGTATTTTCAAGGCAAGGGCTTGCTAGAATGGGATTTAGAACTATCCATCCACTTCACTGAGGTGCCACTCATGTGGAAGCAGAGTAATTAGGGGTCTGGCTTTTAGTAGTATTACATTAGGCCTTTTTCTGTGGAGTATCTGAGGTTTCTATAGACATTAGTCAACTGAAAAGAAACAAGTCAATTTTACACAAGTAAGGCAGTTGATTATCCTGAAAAAATATAGGATAATCTTACTTTAGCTTTCTTTGCATTAATTAACTGCTAACTCTATTGTCCCTTGTTCCTTGTCTTCAGGAGAAAAGGAAACTTCTCTAAATACCAACAGATGAACAAGTCCCTTCAATCTGAGTCTCAGTTTCTTTATGTGAAAAAATAATGGGCTTGGGTTAGTGCTTTAGGATATTCCTTCTAAATTAAAAATTCTATAATTGAGGAGTGATTAGGAGAAATCTCTATGTGATGACTTGATCATTTTAATAGAATGCATATTGTTGAGTCCGTTTGGAAGTTGGCTGTCTAACACACCATGTCTGGATGAAAAGCCGTGGACAGTCTTTCTAACAAATGGATAGATGTTATGACTTCTTTAAAGCATACAAACTCAAATTGAAGAAAAGTGGTTTATCTTCAGAGTATATTTTCACTTTTTATAGCATTCTATTCCCAATAAAATCTCACACTTTATCCAGAAAATGTTAATATGGCTTAAAGAAACCTGAATGTAGTCTGCCAAAGATGATCTGGAAGCTGCTTTTTCATTTAGCTCTGGAGTTCTGAATGCTGAAGAGGCTGGCGGCTCCTTGAAAATACTTTAGACCTAATTTTTTTATTAAAAGCTCTTTATATGCTCCCTAAAAGACTTGATCAAAAATGGAAAGATATCTTACTATCTGCTGGGTACCATTCAAAGGACTTGGTGAATATGAAAGGCAGCATTAAAATGTGTGTTCAGTTAAACTATACTTGTACATAATTCTCTTTAGCATCCTTAAAATAATTTGTTTCTCAATAATAATTTATTGAATTGTATGATATGTTAGGTGCAATATAGAAATGACATGGCTAATTGCAAAATGATAAAGTAGAATGAGGTCTAATACTGTAGAATACTTTTCATCTACTTGATACTTTGTTACCAATATCTGAATTACATTATGATATTTAGACACCAATAATATATTGAAAAGCTATAGAAAGCACACAATCTATATCTATCTACCTATATACACACAGATATACATACATGTACATGTGTACATAATACATAAATATTTACATGTTATATAAATATAAGTATACACTTTTGTTGTTTTTGTTCTAATGTTTCAGTTGTGTCTGACTCTTCATGGGCTTTTTTGGAATTTTATGGGCAAAGATTCTGGAGTGGTTGGCCATTTCCTTCTCTAACTTGTTTTACAAAAGAGGAAATTGAGATAAACAAGTGATGCACACATATATGCATGTGTTTATATAAGTCATATATAATGTGTCTATGTGTAAACTATAAGGATGATATTAGAAAATAAGTATTGTTTTATTAGTTTAGAGATAAGCAGTAGAGAAGCTGGCTTGAGAAAGAATTGGAGTTTCAAACAGAGCTGAGAGAGAGTGTTAATTTCAATTGTTGGCAGTTGTAGCCGTTATTTCTATGACAGTTACATGTTCTGGGTGTGGCATTCCAGGAGTGGCTTCTGGCAGTCGACAGAGCTTCTTTCTCTCTCAGAGCTGGAGAAGGTAACATCTTTGCCTCTCTCTATCTCAGTTTGAGGGAAAGACTTGAAGAAGTGGAATGTTTTCTTTTCCAACTTGGGAAACACTATTCATTTATCTGTTACTGTCTATAGATTGGTTAAACTGTGAAAAGACCAAACAGACTCTGAGTCTGTTAAGGCTCAGAGTCCTAACCTGATTCTTGTGGAGAGTCAACCAGCTAGCCTTGGTTATCTTTATAACTTAAAGGCAAAGTTAAGAGTTAGAGTGGTTAGGTTTATTTAGACTAATATAAATTTGGTTAGTTAGATCAGGGAGGATTTAGTGTAGCCTGTGAAGGAGAAGCAGTTCCTTGTGAGACCTGGGAGTTTATTTGGGCGGAGTTAGAATCCCTTAGAATTAGACATTCTTTTTCCTTTATATATATTAAAATAAATAGTTTATTTTTCATAAACAAGAGTCTCTTTAGCATTCCTTGAGCCTTGTATTGCTCACCTATTATTATTTTTACAATATCTATCTATCTATACATATAGTCTATTTTTACCATAACATTCTTTCTCAGGAATTTAATCTTTCTTTAATTACAACCAATGGTAAATATACAACGAGCATGTCTCACAGAAGGCTTGATCTGCCTTCTTGCAAACAGGATCATTTTTGAAAATGGCATTTTAAAGACATGCTTGTATCCACACATTACAGATTTTTTTTTTAAACTTAAGAGACATCCTGATGTAGTGAAAAGTACCTTAAACTGGGTGTCAGGAGGCCTTGGATCTAGAATTTTCTCTACCATTACCTAGACGTATTACCTTGGGTAAATCACCTCCCTTCTCTAAGACTCAGTTACCGTATCTGTGTATGGCAGTGACCACGAATGTTCGTTCTCCAGGGAATATAGTAGCCTGGGCCCGAGAATGTGAATAACCTTGCTTAACTGACCAGGTAGCAATTATGGCAATAATAATGATAACAATTATTTATGACAACAATGAATTATGAAGCACATTATAATTTATAAACTTATATAGTTTAGATGTATTAACCCACATAATCCTTAGAAAAATTCTGTGAGGTAGATGGTATTAGCAAAGTGCTTGGTGTTATATAAATATAACTGATCTGTGCCTACCCCACTATCTTCCATCATGCCTATAGTCCTGGGTTACTGGGATATCCGTGGGCTTGCCCATGCCATCCATCTGCTCCTGAAATACACTGGTGCCGAATATGAAGAGAAGGTGTACCGTTGTGGGGATGCTCCTGACTTTGACAGAAGCCAGTGGCAGGATGTGAAGTTCAACCTGGTCTTGGCTTTCCCAAATCTACTTTACCTGATTGATGGCGACAAGAAGATCACCCAAAGCAATGCCATCTTGTGCTACATTGCCCGACAATACAACTTATGTGGTGAGTCGGAAGAAGAATGCATCTGTTAACATGCTGGAGAACCATGTCATGGACATCCGCATGCAGCTGGCTCATGTTTGCTACAACCCAAACTTTGAAATAATGAAAATTGAGTCCCTTCAACAGCTTCCAGGGCAATTGAAGCTCTTCTCCTTGTTCTTGGGGAAATGCACCTGGTTTGCAGGAAACAAGATCACGTATGTGGACTTTCTTGTGTATGATGTCCTTGACCAGAACCAAAAGTTTGAACCCACTTGCTTGGAGAAGTTCTCAAACCTCAAGGAGTTCTTACATCAGTTTGAGAGACTGAGTAGCATCTCCGTTTACTTAGCATCTAAATGCTGCCAACCATACCCAATCTTCTCAAAAATGGCTTATTGGGGTAATAAATAGTATCTCACTGCATGGACCAGACGCCAGGAGGAAGAATAATCATCAACTGCTGAACCAGCTGCAGTGGAGGGCTGCTGGAACTTTCTTGTCCCTCACCTAAGAACCTGGGTTCTCCAATAAAATGTTTTAGTCATTAAAAAAAGAAAATATAAATATAAAATATCAAAGGTACTATATAAATGCTTATTCCCTTCCCCCAACCTCCCTTCTTCCATTTTATAGAGGAGGAAGCTTAGAGAAGAGGAGCTTAAGGTGACTGACTGGTCTCTGGCCACACAACTAATAAGGCAGGATTTGAGCCCAGGTCTTCCTGATTTCAAATCCAATGCTCTCTCTACTTCATCATTCTGCCAGCCTATCCATCATATTGATACCCAATTAGGGAGACTTGGGTGGTCTTCTGAATCTTTAACCCACGAGACCTGCTGATATAGGTGAGAGGCGGTGTCTAAAAACAGAAGTCAATGATGCCACCTTGAGCCAACATGTAATTGTCAAGAGGCCTGCAGAATGAGAGGTGCATTATGGACTCATTTCATAGTCTATTGAAGTCTATGGGCTCCTTGGAAGAATTCAAAAAAATTATAATTGAAGGAAATGCTAAATTTTAGTACCTGGTTAGTGAAAATAATGATGTAATTCTGCCCTCCCTACCACATCCAAATACTGTGCTTGACACCCTGAAATCCCACTCAGAGATTAATGGACCTCAGTTAGGAATCCTTGCTCCAGATTGTTGTGATAGTATGTCTCAGGGTCCACATAGACAGAGCTCTATAAAACACTGATTTCTTACAGCAGAAAGAAATCACAACAGGGTGTATCAACCATTGGTACCTTCTGGTCACCATAGAAGGCATGAGTTCCAAGGAAAAGCAATGCTGAACAACAGAGAATTAGAGAAGCTTTAGAAGGGACAGATGAGGAAGAGTAGCTCCTTGGCATCTCCTTCTGGTGGACCCTTACTTGACTGTAGGGTATATGGAGTATTTAGGGAAGACTAGCACCTCTGGTGGTAGGGCTTGCTGAACCCTTTTCAGGGTTGTTCATCCATCTTCATTGTCCATCTGGCACCCAACTCTCATCTGTGGCTCCAAGAATCTGTAGCATGTGCAGTAGTTACATCCTGGTAAAACCTTATTGGCAGACAGGCTAACCCAAGTCCATACGAATAGATCTCAAACCCATCAGTGACTTAGGGTGACATCTACCCCAAGTGTATGTAAACTTATTCAATGGAATAGGGGGATATAAAACAATTTGTTCCAACATGCCATGAAGGCAACTGAAGCAGACACTATATGGAATGGGCTTAGAGCATGGTCAGATATCTTAGGCACTAAGGTTATTCAGTATCCCGGGCCATCACTAATTGTCTTCACTTTTGTCCTACCACTAGACTTCTATAACACTGAAAGAGAATGAGCCTGTACAGCTCTACCTCACTTAAATACAACTCACGTGCAAGTCAAGACATCACCCTCATTGGTCCTCTTCCTTAATGAAGGATAAATAACAACTGGTCACAGTAAAATAAATGAATAAGATTATACTGGCTTCTAGGAAAGAAGGGTTGTTTATCAGTGGTATCATAATATCAATATTATGATTTTGTACAAACTGTGATTCAAATACTATTTGTTTTCCATCACTTATAAAATAAACTTGTTCAAACTTGAGTTTTGTGGACCCATGTGTTTGTAAATGAAATTAGTTATTCATCTTTGGGATGGTGATAGTCATGTCAGATGCTGAAGTTCTCAGGAGAAGGGCAGGAGAAGGAGGAAATAACAATGTTAGAGAAATGAGAAATTCTTTAAAGTTTATCTTAGCTCTTCTTGATAAGCCTCTGAGACAAGGGTGACATAAAATTTTAAGATTATAATAGGGTTCCCCCCCCCAGCTTTAAGTCCTGTGTAAAAAGTAAGAAAGATATCTTGTAAGGTTTTACCCAACTCCAAATAGTCTATTTAGGTTGAAATATGCAGATTGAACTTGATACAAGTTACTGTAGTTATGGTTTCACACATCCTTTTCTTTACAGAAAAATGAACCCCTTTTGTTCATTTGGTACCTCCTTAGTTTTCCTTGCCTTTTCCTCCCTACACAAATATTTGTGAGTAGAATTAATTCACAAGTACAAGATATAAATGCATTTATTAACACCTGGTACCGTTGTTTTGAAAGAGATATTCTTTATTTCCAAGATTGCCAATTTTCTCCAAACTAAATATAACATAATGGAATTTCCACTTAAAAAAGAGAACACTAACAAAATATATTTGCATTTGCTTTTATAATCAAGGGCACTAGTAACCTATATTTTGAAACTTCTTCCAACAAGAATTCTCATTTTGTGTGTGTGTGTGTATGTATATGCATGCATATGTGTGTCTATGTGTTCTAGGTTAAAATGAAAATAATGGGTAATTATTTTTCTCTAACATGCCTTTCCATTAGGTTGAATGTACATTATAAGCCTGGTACTGAGCCTGAGCTGTTATTTAAAAAATTTTTTTATTGCAGCTGTTTTCATATGGTGTTGTCTGCATTTTCCCATTATTTTAAAAATATAGGCTTCTTTTCATAGGAGCAGAAATGAACTTTGGGTTTTCTTGCCTTTATAAAAGAATTACTACTAGATTGGTGTATTCATTTAGGCCCTTTTGTTGTAACTTATTGATTGTAATCTCTTAATTGTCTCTTCCACATTAGAGTTCTCTATTGAGTAGAGAATTCTGCTGGAGTCTAAGTGCTCAGGGCAAAATCTTGGGTCACTATATTTAGTGAATTTATTTGGGGAAGCTTTGTGAGGTTAAATTAGGGCACCTTTATGGGTCAATATCAACCCAAAGATTGATTTTTTCAAAAGTATGTTAAAGAAATCTCAATGGAAATCTGTTTTGCAAAATCCACAGTTAGGTTTTTGGTGTTGCTTTTCCTTCTCATAGAATAAACAGATATTTTCTACACTGGCTCCTTTTATTCTACAACTTGGAAGTATCCTCTACCACAAACCTGGGAGCAGGCAGGCAGAACCTTACATTATGGTAGTGCCAGAATGAGATCTAGAAAGCCAGAGAAAATGGGAGAAAGAAGTTTTTGATATGACACTTTGAAGAGGTCTTAGGAGAAAAGATTCTGAGAGAAAACAAAAGATTTCAATTCAGTTCAATTCAATTCAGTTAAATTTTGTAATTCTGATGTGATAGGCACTAAAATTTGTCCTTGGGGAACACAAAGGCAAAAGGAATACAGTTTCTGTCTGTAGATGTAACTTCTGAGAGCAGTGGCAATCCACAGTGCATGCAGTACATCATTCCTCCCAGAGAGGTTATGTGGACATCTCTGCATTCTCTTGAATGGCTCAATCCGAAGTGCTTTCATACTGGCAAGTTTAGGTTCCCAGAGCAGGTACATCATCACAAAGTTACACTCAAAGTATCTTAGGAGTACCTAGGGGTAACCCTGTTGAAGGAGAATGCACTCTCCTTACTCACCATCTTAGCTCTTGAGATCCCACCAATCTGCTTCTGTTTCTATAAAACCAGTTACTCACAATGATAATACAACCATTTACTTAGTAATAAGGTAAAAAAACTAAATAATAATATGAAAGGTTGTTGTTCAATCATTTCAATCATGTCCAGCTGTTTGTGACCCTATTTTGGGTTTTCTTGGCCAAGATATTGGAGTGGTTTGCCATTTCCTTCTCTAGCTCACTTTACAGAAGAGGAAATTGAAGCAAACAGGGTGAATGAATTGCTCAAGGTCTTATAGTTAGGAAGTATCTGAGGCCAGATTTGAACTCAAGAAGATGAGTTTTCCTGACTTCAGGTCTGGTATTCTAACCATTGTGCCATATAGTTGCACAATATATCAGAGGTAATCATATATTCAGTCAAATATAAAATAATAAATACGTAACAATTCACACATCAACCTGAAAGACACCATCCTACCACAGCACTTAGAATCTATAGAGGAAACTGGGTATACTTACAGGAAACTGATAGGAGGGTGTGAGTGAAGAAAACTCAGGGCAACTCTGTTCTAGAACTATAAACTTTTATGTCCTCTATTTCAGTTATTATCACTAAAAATTCCTCGATGAACATACTATATATGTTGAGCAGATGCTTCTGTTGCTAAATTGAATTTTCCACAATGTGCTTGATTAACACCTCAAAAAATTGACTAATGTTATAATTGAGGACTTGATTTATTGTTTTGTGAATTGTCTAGACTTAAGAAAGAAGTGGAGGAAATAATAATTTGACAAGTTTAAAATTATGCTATGAGCATTTTTTGGGGGGGGCAGTCAGTTGCTGACCTACTTTCAACTATTTAAAATGAAAATTGTAGTGGTACTAAGAGACAGAGAACTTGGTTGTGAACCAAGAATTTCTAATCCTAAATTCAATATGCATTCCACTGCATTGCCTGCTTTCTCAAAAGTTCCAAAATACCAGACTCACCCATAATGAATCTGATTGTAAAAATTTATAAACAAATACAAATGATTATTGGATTATACTATTCAGTGGTCTTTGAATACAAAATGGTTTCAATGATCTGACATATAAAAATATTGTACAAGAAAAAAGTTATATATAACCATTTTTACAGAAATTATTAGTATGCAAAAGACTCAACCTAAAGCAAGCAAGAAGAGAAATTTACTCTGTGGATCAAACTTAAGTGGAATATGAAAACATTTTTTGATTAAAATTTAATAATAAATGGAGAACTAATAGTATAGTGGAAAGAACCCTGGGCATGGAATCAGGGGACCTGGGTTTGAATCTTGGCCCAGTTACCTATTTTGTTTATACCTATGGATATAATGGCACATAATGTCTCCTTCTATGGAATCTCCTCAAAGGCAGAAACAGATTCATTTCTGCTTTTGTATTTGTAATACCAGCACCTTGCTTGGTATATATTAGGCACTTAATAAATACATATTGTTTAATTGAATATTTTATTACTACTTACTGATAGTGGAACCTTGGGCAAGTCTTAGGGCCTCAACTTTATCATCTATTATATGTTTTCTAGGGTTCTTTCCAGTTCTAAATCTTATAAGGAAAAAAATGTATTATAAAAACTTTCTTTAAGAATAGCACATTATTACCAACCTCTCCAGGGGAGACCAATTCTGAAGGGAAAGAAGGTAAATACATAGGTTCCCATTTTATTTTATTTTATCTAACCCGTAAGGGGAAAAATAAGATTTATTTTTAATAGTTTATTTCCCCAATTATGTGTAATAGGGTCCTATTTTAAATGGGCCTTTAAAACCAAACTGAATTAAATGGGATTTGTTGTAACAAGACCTCTCTGTAGCACCTCAAATTTCTCCCACCCTTCTTGACATTTTTGGATTTTTTTTTGCATTCTTTGTATCTCTTGTGTTCTCAGGAGAGAACTCCTCCCCATTCCAGTAAATCAGGATGCCAGCAATGAGTCCCACATGAATCATGCAAATTTCTCAAATTTCATTTTCACAAAAATTGCTAGATGACAGTTCCTTGGCCCTATCTACTGTCCACACCTCTGGGGAATGTAGGCAGAGGGCAAGAGAAAATGAAGGCAAGGTCAGGCCCACCACGAAAAAGGCATTCTTCATTTCAATAGGCACATTATGCCCACTCAAAAAAGAACACTTTGAAAGCTTTCTTCTTTGGAACAATGCTTCGACTCAATCCCATGTGAACTACTGCTGTGCAGGGAAAGGAGGAAAGGCTGAATTGAGCTAAATGAAAAACGGACTAGTCTTGCAGTTACCCCAATATTGGCCCTGAAAATGATTTGGTCTAAATTATGTTTGAGGCCTATTCAAAAAAAAATCCTCACACTCCATCAATATTTTGTAGTCACTTGATCCTTTCGTTGGGTTTTTCAACCAGATGGACACTCCAACACATTTTCATATGTGTGTGTTTGTATTTTTGAGCAGTTATTCATTAAATATCTGGACCCATTTTATCCCTATTTTTGGTCACTGGAATTTCTGGAATGTGTCTCTGTTGTGGAGAAAATTGTTCATCTTTGCTACCAGTGGAAAAAATATAAGGGAAATGAATGCATTTGCTTTTGGAGTTTTAAAAATTTAAGGAGGTGAGAGAAATGCATCCTGTTATTATGGTTTAGGGGATACCTTTGGGAGAATGTGCCTTCCATTTTCAGGAAGAATTCTTACCCCTAGGCTATCAGCATAAGTGGGAAACAGGATCCAGATTGACAGACAAGAGTTCATGTTTAATTTGACTCCATAAATGCATATTTACATAACACTTCATTTACCAAGCATTGTAGAGGAATGTGGTATTTAACCCAAGTGAGTTTTCCAGATAAGTTTATCGTTCTAAACACTAAAAACTTATTTAATTTTAATAATTTTGGATGGATATCTTTCTAAAATATATCCTACCCCATACTTCTTTCTTAACATATATTAAACATAACCTAGATCAAATTGCTTGCCATCTCAGGGGAAGGGCAGAAGAAGGGAGGGAGGCAATTTGGACATTATAATTTCAGAAAATATGTACAAGATTGATATTAAATGAAAATGAGAAAATGAGATATCAAAATTAAAAAATAAGTAGTTTATGATATTAGGGTTTAAAGTTTTATTGTAATTGATACTAGAAAGTTTGTTAGAATTTTTTTGTTGTTGTAATTTCCACCCCCTCCCGCCCCCCTTTTTTCTGTTTGTAGTTTTTCTTCCATTTTCATCCCTGATGACACTTGGGTTGACTTTGCTTAGTTGGATATTTTGCCAAATTTTCTTTAAACTGGTTCTACCCTTCTCTGTTTCATTGGACTTTATGAGGTGACATTATTTATAATCATCCATCATTCTTTTTATAAGATTTTGAAAGTGATAAATTCTGATAAATTTTGAGTAAATGTTATGACCACACACTAAATGGCCCTAAACTATTGTTTCTAGTTTTTCCATCAATTTTATATAGTTCTGAATCTTGCCTTCTTGTCAGGTTGTCATTTAGTATAATGGGATCAATCCAACACCTCAAACTAATCTAACAAAAACAATAGCATTCATTTATCAAGTGCCCACTATGTGCAAAGCACTTTGCTAGTAGGTGTGAGTAATAAAAAATGAAAGAAAATAGTGTCTGCTCTTAAGAATTTTTCTACTGGGAAGATAAACTCATTAACATAAAAGCATATACCTGATTACTTGAGCTAAATAGAGTTCTCATATCTAGTATGATCAGGAAAGACTTCCTCTAAGAGGTGGTTCATAGCTAAGCCCTTAAAAAAGCTAGAGATTTCAAGAGGTAGAGAAAAGAGTGCATTTGGGGCATAGGTAGATACATTATGAGTGAGGGACTCTGGGACATTTCTTTGAGTCATCTATTTTGCCTACTCAAAAATCCTTTTTTTCCCTCTTCTTTCTTACTTCTTATAAAAGTTCCAGAGAACTAGAGAGGTTAGGTAACTAAAAAGATTCCTATATAGTCAAGCTGCCATTGGACTTTGCAAAATTGAAATGAGCAGTTCTTAGTTTGATCCATTGCCAAGTAAGGCATTTTAATATTGGAGAATCCAGACTTTACCTGAAACAGGGAAACAGATTCACTCTTAAAATGTTCTTATTTTAATAGCATTTAAATAAATATATTCCCTTTTTTATTCATCCAAAGCTTGATATTTTCCAAACCAGTTTTTTTAATGCAAAACACATTTAGTGATGGGCTAAATTCTCGTTATGCATCTTTCTATTGCCTTTTGGGCTATTTGTAGTTTCAATTATCATCAAACTATGATGTTTCAGGATTTATAGTTATAAAATATCCCTGAAAAATATTGATGTCAAAGATGTTGCTTTTAGGAGGAGCTTACAGTCTGGTATTAATCAGTCAGTAAGCTTCTTTTGTTGTTGTTCAGTTCTGTTTAGGTCTTTGTGACCCCATTTCCATAGATACGTGTGGGGCTTTCTTGGCAGGGATACTGGAGTGGTTTGCCATTTCCTGCTCTAGTGGATTCCTTTGTTGGGCAATCAGAGATTAGGTGACTTGCCCAAGGTCACATAGTTAGTGTCTGAGGTGGGTTTTGAACTCAGGTCTTCCCACTAAGTTGCCTTTATTAAGTTCCTATTATGTGCTAAACTCTGTAGAAAAAAGAAAGGCAAAAACAATCTTAGCTCTTGAGGAGTTCATAGTCTAGGGAGAAGACAACATACAAAGAATTATGGACAAAATATATAAAACATAGACACATATGTGATAAATTGGAGATAATCTTCGAAGGAAGACCCTAAGATTTTTCTTAGACCATTACTTTCTGTTTTAGAATCAATGTTAATTATCAGTTCTAAGGCAGAAGTGGTGAGGGAGACAATGGGATTAAGTGATTTGCCCAGGGTCATACAGCTATCAAGTATCTGAGGCTAGATTTGAGCCTAGAACCTACCTTCTCCAGATCTGGTACTCTATCCACTGAGCCACCCAGCTGCCCCTTGGAGACACCAAGATTAAGAAGGACTAGAAAAGTTTCTTTCAAAAAATAGGAATTTTGATGACACTTGAAGGAAGCCAGGGAAGCCAGGAGCAGAGATGAGGAAGGATTTTTGTGTTCTAGGCATAGGGACCAGCCAGTGAAAATGACCAAAGCTGGGAGTTAGATTATCATATGTGAGAAACAGTAAGGAGACCATTATCCATGGATTGAAGTGATGTAGAGAAGAGTAATATGTAGTCGTCTTAGACTGGAAACATTGGAAGGAGTTAGGTTATGAAAGCCTTTAAGAGGCAAATAAAGGATTTTATATTTGATCCAGGGGTGGAGGAGCTGCTAGAGTTTATTGAATGGTTGTGTGTGTATGTGACATGTTAGATTTGATCATATTGAAGAAGTTAAGTTCTGTGCAGTTTCCCAAATGTGATCCTGCCTGGTGACTATCTAAAACACACATATTGACAGATGAATCTAATGGGCTTCCCATCCAGCTGCATGTTATAATCTGAGCAATATACATTTTTTGTTCTCTTCTTCTTCTCTTGTTCACAAGGTATGAATGATTAAATCAATATCTTCTTCATTGCTGTGAATTTCACAGAGGAGACTGCAGTGTTCCAAGGTTGGAAGGAATTTGCTCTGTGTCATCTCTGAATGAGAGTATTTAGATTCCCCATTATGAGTTTGGAATCCTTCTTTTGTTTGAGTTTTATGGGAAACTGGCAACACATTATAGGTGATTATGTATACTAAAATGCTCAAATGGTTCTGTGATGTCATTCATTTGGATATTGCCTTCAACAGTACAGAGCCCAGACGATTGTCCATCCTGTGTAACTCTTGTCCATGTCCTCTCATAAATTTGCCATTTGGCCTACTGAGTAATGGTAAGATAACCAGCAACATGCTGGGGATCCTCCTTGCTTTCTTTGGATATCAAGAGGGATTTGAGGGTGACTGACCATCTACCTGTTATTTTTCACCTTTTCACACATCTTCCCTTTTTTTTTTTGATCATAGATTTCCTTGATTATAGCCTTACTCTTGTTTTTTGCAGTGTTTTTTTTAAACCCTTACTCTCTGTCTTAGAATTGATATAAATATCAGTTCCAAGGCAGAAGGCTAAGCAATTGGGCTTTTAGTTGGAATCACATAGCTAGGACATGTCTGAGGCCAGATTTGAACCCAGGTCCTCCATTCTACAGACCTGGCTCTCTATCTATGAAGACACTTAGCTGCTCCTGGTGCTTTGTTATTTTGGATGTAACAGTTTGTTCATATACATCAGTGGTTCCCAAACTTTTTTGGCCTACCGCCCCCTTTCCAGAAAAAAATATTACTTAGCCCCCTGGAAATTAAATTTTTTTAAATTTTAATAGCAATTAATAGGAAAGATAAATGCACCTGTGGCCATCACTGCTTCCCTGGATCACTGCAGCACCCACCAGGGGGCGGTAGTGCCCACTTTGGGAAACACTGATATACATAATAGTTGATAAGTATATAAATCTGTATCTTTCATTATATCTCACTATGTTAAACTCTGAAGAAACTTAAAAGGGCAAAAGATAGTCCCCACTCTCAGATAGCTCACAGTCTCTACCTACATTTGCATTTCTCTATATTTCTCTCACCTTCTAACAGTTTGACTAGAAGTTGATATTCAGTGGATTGTTGAACAAAGTCATCCCTATAGAGTCATGACTATAATATCTTATGTGATTTTGATACAGGTAAGAGAGTTATTGTATCTGAGAAAATGCCTTTGAGGCTCTATTTTGTTATATCTATTATAAAACAGGCACCTAATACTTGTTTGTTAGATTTAATTGATTTAAAATCAATAAACCACAGTGAAGTTGTACATTTTCTGTCCTTTTCAATCAGTTATACAACTAAAGATGATATATGCTGTGGAAAATCATCTGTGAAAACATTCTCCTGTACCCTTCTCATATTGTGATTGAAGATAACCTCAGTGCTTAAAAAGACAATTCTCACAAAGATATTCTAGAGATGAAAAAGTAGGCACATGGGTCAGCAGTTGCTGAGGCATTCTTATTCATCTTTTTTAGGTAAAAAGTACCATCCAATATCCTTTCCATATGTTTGGAAACTGTTCCTATCTTGAGAATTGTTCTCTAAGGACTTTAAAATGTTTATTTCTAGCATGGATTTCTTCCATATGAGTTTGGTCAAGTCCAGCTGCTCTTCTCATATTCATCTACTTTAGTGTCATTGTCACAACCTGTGATCAGTAATCAATTTGAACCCTCAGGTGTTCTTTAGAACTGCTCTTGTAACATTGTAAAATTTGAATTTGGTTGTTCTACTATTATCATTGGTGGAAAAAAGTTCACCATAGAAATACTGGCACATTTATTCCATTTCATGTTGGTTGTCTTTCTCCTCACCTAGTTTCACCTACACATATTCTCAGAATATTTCTGATTTAGCTTTATCTCATGCCAAGTTCTCTGTAGGTCAGTTTTTTCTCTTTCCTTTGTGCTGCTTTGTGAGGCAATATTTTCTATTTGAAGTCATTTACCCTTCTCTGCTGTCATTTTGGTAAATAAATTGCAATGACTCTTTTTAGAAGGTAATTAAATATTTAATGATTGAAGTAGTTTGGACTTCTGATTTTTTGCTGTAGTCAATATCTTTACTTTTAGCCATTTCTCAGTTCCCACAGCTGACATTTTGTTTAACTAGGTCTATTCAGCATTGTTCTAATTGCAAACATCTTCTCATATTTAGCCTTTGTCTTAATTATTTTTTGCTTTCACTATTGCTGTAATCAATGATTTTATTGCGTGTGGACAGCACCTTCAGAAATGATTGCCATGCTTGTATCCAATTTCTTTATATTTGTAAAGTTATAGCCAACTTCATTTTTTACAATGAAGATTTTTGAGCCCAAGTAAGTTATATATATTCATAGGGGTTACCTACATGTGATCTGAAGATTCTATTCAATCTTCTTGAAGAGACACTTCAATTCCTGCTTTCAGGGGAATAAAATAATGCTCCTTGCCTCACCTATCTCTAAGAGTATTATCGGAATAGAATTATATCTCTGTTCCATCAAATACTGCTTCCATAGGGGGACAATAGGTTCAGAACAAAAGTAGCTTCTATGGTCTTTCTTAAAAGGGAGAGTAACCCAAAGTTCAAAGCTTTCTGCTTAGTCCCTTCCTACCAAATGATCATACATAGCAATACAAATGACCATAACATTTAGCAAATAGTAAGTAAAAACATTTATCCAAGCAAATGGCAAATAGAAAAAGTAGAAATTATATGAACTGAATTATACTAGATAATAAAAAGAGTGAATTAGTTCTTTAGCTGAGAGCAAGATGAAACCAAGGGAGAGGGACCAATTTCACCCAAAGGAAAGTCTCTGAAATTTCTAATGAGGAAAACTGGAAATCAAGAACATATTGAAGAGTTGGTTTCTCCCACATGTTTCCTGTTCCCAAAGTCTTTTTTTTTCTACAGATTTCTTTCCTAAAGAGTCTCTCAAACAACACTTGTGTCTTCCTCTAGAACCTCTGGCATCAGTTCTGACCTTTACAGCATTATCACAGCATCACCTCAGCATACTCTCCACCAGTTTGGAGTTTCATTTCTAGTTGCACACCAAGGAATGTGCAAAATACCTCATGCTTAACTGGAAGCCCGAGTTACACAAATATCACAGGATATTTTATATATATATATATATATATATGACATTGTAAATCTCTTTCTGAAGAAAGTATTTGTGATACATCTAAAATGCAAGGCATCTAAGTAGCCCATAATTTTTTGGCTCTTTCATTTCTTGATCCTAAAGCATATTTTCTAACATACTTATGACACCCTTTTCTCCTCCCCCATCCTATACCTGGGCAATTGATTTTTGGAACCAAATGCAAGTATTTACATTTATCAGCAGTTAAATTCACATGAAGAGAATTACCCAGGATTCACCTGCTGGATTGTTGCAGCTTAATCATTTTTAAAAATCACTACTGGTTCTTTCTTTGCTTTATCCTTTTTACATAACTTTGCTACTCACAGAATATCCTGACAAGTTTTCCAAAGTAAGCAAACAAACCAAAAAACATCAATCCTAGTCAGTGTCTATTTCCCTTTAGAATCTTACCTGTAGTCTTATTCTAGTAGCATGGATGAGAATGCTAAGGTAATAAACTGGTCTTGTGGCTATTGCTTTCAAGTTATAACAAAAAATTTCTTCTGTTAGCTTCCTTTGTGTTTCTCTGCTACCATCTAAACACTTTTCCACTTTGCAACTGAGCTGCCCTAATTTCTCCCCACTAAAATGATGGCAAGAGATTAGATGAGCCCATTTTTTCCTTGAGGAAACTTAGTGATCCTAATTTGGGTTGTGATTCAATGTTGGGACAGTATTTTAAGTTCTCATTTCCAGGAAGAATCAAGGGAATCAAGGAATATAGGACCAAATGTCTTTTCAGATTTTAATTTTCTGTTGCAAAATCTACCCTATGTTTTTGGAAACTTTTAATTCTAATTTCTGTTAAAAATTCATAAATATTACAATAGTAGCTTGCATCTTCCATCATTAGCTGATTTTCTTGGATATGACATCAACTCCATAATGAACATTTTTCCTTTGGGGAAATCTGAATTTCTCCTTTCTGACAAGACCCAAAGGATCCATACTAGCATCTTTCCTTTTTCTCCCATTGAGGATTCCGGGCCATGATGGTTCTGATATTGCTATGCTCAGTGAGAACTGGCAGAAATTCCCTTTGGAGCTTGTTGACATCAACTCTGTCAATTCTTGGGATGTTCACAATAGATTTGGAAAAATAAAAGCTTAATAGCCTTGTTCTTTGGGACAACAAATGTTTTTCAAACATATATATATATATATATATATATATATAGTCTCAGGGATGTTAGGCATGTATATCTCTGTCACATAAGAAGACATTGTTTTTGCTTCCACATAGTCACTAGAAATTTTCTATCCTGGAATATTTCTTCCCTGATTTAAAACATTCCTCCTCCTTATCATTCCTTGCTCATGTTTTGCATCTGCTGATGTTTGATGAAGACAAAACAAAGATACAGCTTTTGCGTTTGTTAACTATTTCTTGCTTTCTCCTAGAATCCTGTGATGGCTAAATATAACTTTCTTAGTAAGATTTGGGAGTGCCTTTTCTTCCCACTTTTCATCTGATTTCAGCAACAAAAATGGCAGCAACAGCACAACTGTGGCAAATAATCTGTTCAACTGAACAATGGGGTCAAAAGTGCCATGTTAATGTCTTGTATGTTTTAGCACCTTGGCTAGGGAAATCTTACCCAGTAGCTTTGGATTCCTTGCTACATTTCCCCAGTACATAGGGTTCAAGGTAGGAAGACATTTCTTCTTTTTGCAGTATCCCATTTCCCCCCTCTTCTATATTCCAAGGAAGTATGGATTTTTTCTTTGTGGAACATGTGTGTTTGGGGAAGGATATTATGAATATGGACACAAATACAAATACAATTTGTATTGTTAACTCATTCTTACTTCTGGAGTCAAGTAGCTGACATAAATAATCTCTTCACCCTTTTGATATGGCCACATGAAAAACCCAATGAAAAGCTTGAAAATATTGAATGGTAGATTCAGAACTCGGAGGGATCTTATTTGTTAACTCCATTATTTTTGTAAGTGAAAAAAGTAAGGTTCAAGTTAGGTCTAAGAATTGCCTCACTGACTTATTAAATGCAGTCTTAACAAATTCATCCATACCAGACCTGAAATTCAATGGTTCTTTGAGATAGCATGGAATAATGGATAGATTATTTGATTTCATGTCAAGAGAATTGGAGCTCAAATCCTGACTGTGATATTTATTATCTATAAATGTCTTCCAGGGTAGTTATTTCAATTTCCTCTTCTGTAAAATGGTGATAGCAATATGTAAAGTTGCAAAGCACAAATAAATAGAAGATAGTTTTGCAAACTTTAGAATGAGTTGCAGGGTGTTCCAAAAGTCTTAATGCAGTTTAAAGGTTAAGTTAATGCTGCTTTTATATTACTAATAGGCAGCCCCATAAATAAATAAACCTGTGAAGATATATTTTAATGCTAAAAGAACATGTTTAATAAGGATCTTGAAAACCTAGGAGAGACTTGGGGGGGAAATTCAATTTGTGCCAACTGAAGAAGAAGCTGTAGAGAAAGACACTGGCTGTAGTTCTCTTAATGATCATATAGAAACCTCCTGTTTTTGAGGATAAAACTTCATTCTTTGGGGATACCCTACATAAATATGCTATCATTATTTCTATCCTTTGGGGATCCACCAAACTACTGATTTGTGCAATCCCTTTCTCTTTCGGTGTAGATGAAAATCCAACCGTGCCTACCTGTCATGTAGAATTCTTGTCCACACCTTTCTGTAAATCTTCCATAGTATATCTTTCCAACACAGTGAGAACTTTTGCCTGGTCCCTTTAATATTTCATGCAGTTCTCAAACTGTCCGACTTTAACAATATTATAATAATAACTACAACATCAATAATGGCTGGCATTTGAGGTTTTCAAAGTACTTTACATATGTTATCCTTGTTTTTACTAGTATGAATATTCTGTCCTCATTTTTTGGTTACTCACATCTGGATATGCACTTTATCTCAGAAGTGATTGCTGAATTAAATGGAATGGAATTAAATTCATGTGGTATGAGCAAATCAGACCTGCTTGAGGAACTAAGCTAGTGTAGTGGAGTCAGATGGCCAGAAGATGGCACTTATGGTATTTCTATGTGACTGTTACAAAGAGCAGTAGGTAAATAAGGCAGGATTTACTTCCTTGCAAAAGCAGAAAAAACAAAACAGTTGTGTTTTGTTAACACAATGTAACAAAGAGTACAGTTGTTGTTGTTGTTGTTGTTGTTGTTGTTGTTGTTGTTGTTGTTGTTGTGTGTGTGTGCATGTATGTCTTTCTGCTTTTACCCAAGCAATTGCAATTGGCTTAGCTTCCATAGAGAAAATTTTCCGACAATGAATATAAAGGCCAGAAGGCATTATTTGTTTGAAGCTTGCTGCCTCTATTAGAAAGCTTTCTTTCTTTGGCACTTTGACCAACACAGACCCAAATTCTCTGAGAAATAAGATTTTCTATCCCCTTGCCCCAGTTTGGTTTTAGTAACTGTCTTCCCTGTCCCTTCGCCCTTTTTGGGGATTTTCCAGAAGAGAAGAGCCTATTTTGTTACTCTCACCATCCTGTTAAGCCTTCTTTTTGTCAGGCTTTTAATATTCTTATTTTGAGTTTAATGTAAAATGGCATTAAATTAATGCTGCTTTCACATGACTGGTAGGATGCCCATAAATGAGTAAACACAAGTATATATTTTTAGTGGTAAAAGAACATATGTAATAAGGAGCTTGAAAGCTTAAAGAGTCTTGTGAGAAACTCATCTACACCATTTTGTTTAATTGGATAAGAAGCTGTAGAGAGAGACATTGGCAGCAGTTTTCCTAATAGTCACAGTGTTTCAGCCACTCAACTGGTTTCTGTTCCTTGGATCTAAGAGAAGAGAATCATTGCCCTCAGTTAATGATTTCTTTTATGCCACTCTCTGCTTGGATATGAAGCCCAGTGGTGGAGTAATCTGCCCCCAGGGACATTGCTATTGATAGGTACCTCTTAGTCTAGAGGTTCTCTTGGGTCCTAGTCTCCTTGAACATCCTGGTAAAATCTATGGATCCTTTCTCCAAAGAATGTTTTTAAATGTATAAAATAGAATTCATAGGATTAAAAAGGCAACCAAAAATATTAAGATATAGTTATCAAAATTAAAAAAAGTTAATAAGTTCAGGTTAAGAACCTGAGATATTAATAATCCTACAATACTAGAACGAAATTCATGTGAATAATCTTTAATGCATCAAATGCCTTTTATAAAGACAGGGACTTTACCTGTAATTTCACTGATGTAGGGAACTTTCAAGTGAGGGAACTCCCTCTTCTCATTCAAGGTGACACCATTTTTCCAATTTTTACTCTTAGAGAATTTCTTAGAGCACAGAGTGATTGTCACTTACCTAAGCTTATACAATCAAAATAGGCAAGGGGAAACTGAAACTAACCCAGTTTGAAGGCCAGTGCTTTATCCATTATGCCATGGTGCCTCTTTTAAGAATAGCATCTAAAATTCCCTCTTTAGGGGAAGTAGGGGGCAGGTATTTTTATCCCCATTTTACTGAGGAGGAAAACTGATACAAAGAGCAATTGAGTGATTTGTTTTAAAGACCCAAATATGAAATGCATGTATGGCTTTCAAAAGGGCAAAAGACTGGTATTCCCTTAATCTGACTAAGGTATCCTCCTGGAAAGGCTGGCTTCCCAGGACTGGCACCAGACTCAAACAAACTGTAACTGATACACAGCATCAGTCCTGGTATTTATTATAGCCTGTTAAACAAGTGTAAAACATGAAGAGAAATGCCAGTTGTTCCTAACCTCTCCCACCCCCTCCTACTCTTTCACTTCCTTCCTCCTCTAACATTATTCTGTATTGTTTGGAGATCATCCAAATCTTAATTTGTAAATGCAAGCCACTGGGAATGGATATATCAAATGGAAAATGTAATCTTTTTTTTTCTCACATTGCTATGCAAGCCACTGTGAATGGATATACCAAACAGGACATGTAATCTTTTTTTTTCACATTGCTATAACATTGACATACCAAAAATATACTCCAGTAGTTTTAAGACTGGCAGTACCAAGCAGAAAAAATCCCTCTTGCAGTCATTTGGGGGCACTGTTGTTAGCCACTTTCTCAAGGATTATTTTAGGTGCAGTTGGAGATTTTTATCTTTGGAGCTGAATTTCTGTCCAAGTTTCCTGCCCTCCTGTCTCTATCTTTTACCAGGAACTTTTTTTTAATGTAGCTCAGCTGCTTGTTATCATCTTAAATGATCTGGGCCACTGAATAGAATAGAAAAGGGCTAATAAAAAAAGCTTAGCTTACTTGGATGCCTACTACTAAAAGTTTGCTTTATTTAGGAGCCAAATCCTTTTTGAAAGAAACTTCTCACTGTTCTTATAACTGTTTCCTTATTCATTCTGCCAAAAATACCTAGAAAACCCCTTTGGTTTGCTTGTTTTAAAAAAATTGATGCTCCGTATATTTTTTCTTTCCATGATTTGTTTTCCATTCAAGGAAAGCTCTTAATGGAATCTGTTATGAAGAAGTGGGTAATCTTGGTTAAGGGAGGGATAAAGGTGATGAGTTGATTGGAGGAGGAATGAAGGGGATAGCTGAGTGTAGGGATGAATGAGGTAGGAGGTATACAGGAAGGTAAGGGAGTATAGGAAGGCAGCTCAAACAGGCTTATTCACTGAAGGCTGGAGACAGAGGATACTGAGGAAATAGGCTGGGTTCTTCAGGCCAGGAAGATATCTCTGAGATACATAAAGGAGTTGGGCCAGTCAGAAATATTTTAAATCTGGCTGGAGGCTTCTCTTGTTAATTTCAAAAATCCCTTAAGGGAAGAGTCAAAGAGCTCCTCCCTGCCAGTGAAAATGATGGCTACAGGAAGTCTTGGGTAGGTACTTCCTGCCAAGATGGATGCCTGTGGTTCCCTCAAGAAATAAAAAGAAAATAATTCCTTCCCTCTTCAGCCCTTGCTGAATCTTTGATATAATGATTCACCGGAGGCTTTGAATAGGTACCAAAGGGGATTTATTAATATCAGGGATAATCAGGAGAGAGGAATTTAGGGTTTTGTAACCGCAGCTAGGGAGAAAGCCAAAGGTCATAGGAGAGGGTTAGACTGAGAGAGCCTGCTCTCCCAGTTAGGAAGATTTGACTGCCTTAAAGTAAAATATTTACTAGATCAATAAAATAAAGGATAGCTTGATTTAAGGATGTCCTACTTGCCCACAGAAAACTAAACCCATGATGTCTAATCACCAAAACCCACCCTTCCTCCCAAGGGCCCAAAGGGGAATTCAAGGAAAATAGCAGGGATGTAATATGGAGAGGTCAGGGAGAAGTCCAGAGAAATCAGCTAGGTCCAAATTCCCGGAAAGACAAAAGCACAGGCCAAGGCGAAGCCCAAAAGAGAAGCCAACAGGCAAAGCCAAAGCCAGAAGGCAAAAGCCCATCAGTTGGAACTTCAGCACTATTTATAGCCTCAGGCTCCAACTGCTTTTCTGAAAATTCTAAAAGCCTAACTGCCAGGGCTGCTTACAGTTGAACTTGCAAGAGCCAAAGGCTTCTGCTAGCAACCCTGCACTACAAATCAAAACAAGTTTTCAGCACTGGTGCTTGGCTAGTTCAAGGACCAACATGGGGACTTAGTCTTTGAGACAAGAGGTTCAAACCCTGACAGTTTTCACTGTCTTTTGGTAGTCTGACTTGTACTAGAATGAATTATGATTAAATTTTAAACGAATGATTGAAAACCATTGACAAAATAAGAGCTAGGCTATTTGTGATGCCCCATAGGCTGGGAAGGTTGTTTGAAGCATTGAATATTAAAAATGTAAGAATTGAAGTCACTTAGCCTGCCTGCGCATCCACACAGGGAAAAGCTAGAAATTGTCATGCTGAAATGGATTCATGCATACACAAAAGGTAAATCCTCTCATTCCCAGCTGTTGTCATAAGACCACAGAATGAACAAGAAAAGGATAAAAAAGAAAGAAAACCCATTTCATGATAGCACTTCTTAGTAGAGGGCAATGGGCAGGAAAGTAATTATAGAATTAACACTGGAAATAAAAGCTATCTGATATTAGAGCAAGCAACATTTACTTTGCCCCTCCATTACACCCATCTTTCCCCTGACCAGAAAATCAGGTAAGTGGTTATTAAAATATGTAATTTTTTTTCTTACACAGGTTTTTGAACTTTGGGTTGTTTCAGGAACCACTGCTTCACATTTTAGGGAAACCAACTTGGGTATCATCATTATTTTTAAAAAGTAGAACAAAAAGCAATTAGACAAATGAAGCTTGTGTGTCTGCATTTCTTCACATTTCAGTTGTCTCTAAAGTAAACATCTTTCTATACATTGAAGAGGACCTATTTTAGTTTGTGAGGAAATTATTGAGTATCTCAGCAGACCTGGAACTAGGGTAGGCTATCTAGGGATTTATCTTAGGACATCATTAACACTTTTAGGGTGCTGATAGTATTTACACTCAGGTCCTGGTTAGCAAGAATAATTGATTAAAATAGGAAATCATAAGATGTTTTTTGCCTATGCTGCAGCCCAGGTGAGTTTCTCCTCCAGGCCCTACTAGTCTATGTCCCAATTTTATACTCTCAAATATTGATTCAAAGGATTCTGGCTCTTTTTGTGAAGTTTGTCTTGCACATGTTTCATGAATTTGTCCGAAGCATAAAATATGCTGGTTATAATTCTATATCCATTTGAAAATAGGTTCTTCACTATTTCATAGAATATCAGAGCTGGAAAGGACCTTAGAAAAGGTCTAATCATTACCTCTCCTGATCATTTTACAGATGAGCAAACATAAATTCTTTGTAACTTGCCCTCACAGTATTGATTCCAAGACAGAATATAAGGGTTAAAAAAAAAGATACAAAGAAGGTAGAAAACAAAGAATTCTATGGTAGTTAAATAGAATATATTGAAAGAATACATTAGGGTCTTTGGTTTATTTATAATTTGTGCTAAATCCTTTTCTCATGTATTTGAATAGTTTTAGTTTTTATATGTGAATATACATATATAATACATATATTGTAAGTGTTAAAATTAATGGTTTGGTTACACATATGAAAATTATAAATCTTTTATTTATAAAATGGTGAAAATAGAGAAATACAAAAGGATAAAAAAGACATTAACCTATCTAATTAAACTATCTCCAGAAGACAGGAAGGGAAAACCAGCTATCCACTCACCCAAGACAATGACTGGAGCTGAAGGTGACTCCTGAGGCCTGCTTTCTTCTTTGAGCTGACTTTCTTCTTGAAGCCAACTTCCTTCTTGGAGTGACTCTTTTCTTGGAGTTCACTCTCTACTAGCCTCCTTCCCCAGCCTGACTGCTCAGGGATTTTCATGGCTTTTATGGTGGTTTCCTGTCCCTGCCCCTTTTCATGGGGGCCAATTACAATTTCCAAATTGTCTGAATTGTCACCTTTGGATTCACACCTTTCTGAGTGTGTGAACTCTTAATTTTCTGGCTTTTTGAGTTTGGGGAGAAAGGTGGAACTCTCCAAGTATCTTACTGGCTTCTCACCTAGCATCAAGTAAGTTGTGAACTCACTAAGTAGTTTTCAAGCTTCTCCCACCTAGTTCAAGCTTTGTTGATTCAAAGTTATTGCCAACCAAAGTGTTAAAACTCCAAGTAGGCAAAGAGAACAAAGGATTCCCTTTTCACAAGTGTGAACTCAAAGAGAACCAAGAATTGCCTTTTACAATATAAATATGTACATACATAAAGTAAGATAGCATGGCATAGGAGAGAAATAGTTAATCTTACTACCATAAAGGTCTAGGTTCAACTCCTGCTTTTGTCCCCAGCATACCATATTAGGCCTTTATTGAGAAGTTGAGGATTGTTTAGCACAGTACACATATTAGGTGCTATATAAATGCTAGTGGTGATGATGATGATGAAGATGATGACTCCACATATACTGGTCATATGACCTTGGGCAAATAAGTTAATCTCTATAGTGTCCTTGGTCATGATCTAAATTGCAGCAAAGGGACCCCTTCCATTTGTATAGGAAGTTTTCTCTTTTAAGAGTTCCCTATCCCTCCCAGCTAGAATTGCAAGGGGATACACATAGATTTGATCATGTTACTGATCGTCAGGGAACTTTGACATTTCCTGTTTCTAATTTGACCAGTTTATCTGTCTTTAAGCAACTTGGTGCTCCACTTCCTCTCCATTCTTTCTGTATTGATGCTGGACTTGGTGCAGATTGTAAAGAACAACCAGGCTCCACCATGGTCACTACTGCTTTCATCCACTGAGGTCAGACATTGGTTTGCAGAAGAGGTATGTTCTTGGTGACTACAATTCAGGCAGATGAAGTGCCTTTTCTGGAAGGTAAAGAAGGTAAATATTGAATTCAAAGTTTTCTGTTCTTGAAGTATGTTCATAATTCCTAATAATTTGTATTTTAACACTGATACTCTAGATGAAATATGATTGATCCTAACTACTTTTGATTTGCATGTTTCATTATTTGTGAACAGTTGCAAAAAAGAGGAAGAGTGACTGCTGGCTCGTCATGGTAGACAGGTGAAAATGAAGCAGTAAATTTTGATACCAACTAGGAGCTCTGGAGAGATGAGAGAGAATTTTGATTTATTAATTTTAATAAAAGTTACAAAATGAATAAAGCTGGATCTTTGCCCTTAGACAAGAGTGAGTCAATAGCCACTATCTAGTAGGATCTGTTAGTTCACACTACCTTTTCTTGGGTGTATATTTTTTTCTCCCCTCCTCATTCTTCTACACACCCAGAAAAATTTGTTGGGAGAAAGGTAGGAAAAGGAGGTGGTTAGTGTATAAATAATAAGGTGTTAGTACATCTTACATGATTGGAAAAGAAAGAGAGTATCTGGATCAGTTTGAGTATAAAGTCACATCCATATTCCAAGTGTGGAGTGAGTAACCTTCCCTTTTATTTTCATCTTCAACCATACAAACTTCTGGGGATTCAAAAGCCCATATAGTAAAATTATGTTGTAGTAAAATTAAAATCTTTTAAATAGCACCATTAATTGCCAACTCCAATTTATAGTTGAACTCATATGTCACATCCACAGAAGGTATTTGTTATCTCAAGATTTGAAGAATAATCTGGTCACCCTTTTAACATCATTTAATAGTTATTACTATGACTCCTACTGCCTGAAGGCCAGGGGTATTACATTACAAACCTCCCTCAAAGTTCTCTGGCACCCTAAAGGGGCAAAGAAGTGTCTTTGTTGTTGTTGTTGTTGTTGTTGCTATTCAGTTGTTTCAGCTCTGTCTAATTCTTTATGACCCCTTTTGGGATTTTCTTGGCTGAGATACTGGAGTGGCTTGCCATTTCCTTCTCCAGTACATTTGACAAATGAAGAAATTGAGGCAAATAGGATTAAGTGACTTTCCCAGGGTCACACAATTTGAAAATATCTAAGGCAGGATTTTAAATCAGATTTTCCAAACTCCAGGCCTGCCCTAGTGCTTTATCCACTGTACTACCTGGATACCCCAAAGGGCATTTATTCTCTGCCATTGGCTTAAGCCCCCACTTATTGTGTTCTCTCAATTTTAGGATTCCTTTAACACCCAACTTTATTTAAATACTTTTCCAGCTTAGCTTTAAAAAGGAATATGAACTTCAAAAGTATAAAAAGAACAAACATCCATTCCTAAAAATGAGGAACATAATCTCTCTTAGTCTCTGGGAAATGATGGGGAGTTTAAATTCACAGTTTAACTCAATTCCTACATAGTATAGGTACACCAAATTCAAACCCAAAGCTTCCCTTTCCCTTATATCCCAGTTTTTTGGATTTTCAAAGTTTCTCTTTTGGGTTGGCAGCAATATCTGGCCTTGAATCCTCACTCCAAGGCCACCATGATTGGAGCTCTTGGTGAGAGTCCAGGGAATCCCCTTCTGGCTGATAAAACTTAAAAGGACAAACTAAAGAGATCAAAACTCCAAATCCATTCCTCAGGCAATGGGCTAAAAAGCATGAACCCCTGTATACTACTGGAAAGAGAGAGCAAGACTGTCTTGGACTGGTAGTTTTAAAGATACAGACTGTTCTACCTAAAGAGCTAATGAAAAGAAGCTAGTTTACATGTGAAAATGAAGCGATCTATACGGTAGAAAAATAGAGAATGTCTCCTCTGAAAAGCAGGTCGCTGTTGTTGTCTGCTGGGTACTTTCATCTGGAAATGAGTAAAGCTCATTTAACGCCACAATTCACAATCCTCCACCAATGTGCTTCCTAGTAACAATCAGCCAATAAACTCAATTAGATCTCATTAAAGACATTTATTTAAATATTCATCAGTAGTTACACAATATTCCTTGAACCCCACCTCTCCCAAATCTGGGACTCACTCCCCACAAATAGTGTCTATGAGAAGAGCAGACTTAAACTTGGCATACAACAGCCAAGAGGCATTTTTGTGGTATCCACATGTGGCTGAGGCAACTTAATTTCTGATACTGTACTGCTTGTCACTTCTTCATCAAGTCCTTATGCTGGTCTGCTCCTCTTCATAGCTGAACTCTTCATTATAAAGGGCTATATCCTTGAAGCTGCTTCCTCCTTATGTATTTGGTATTCTATATTCACATTTAGAATTTGTCTGTATTGTGTGTCTCTATTCCTAGCTAGTTGTGTTTTATACTGGTCCAAAACTCCATAACTGATCTGAGTTAGAAAGGGAGGAAGCAAGAGAAAGTCACTGCTAACCCTCTGTATGGATTTCTCCTACAGATAGCCCCCAGCTTTAAATATGCCCAACACCTGAATTCAAATTACTGAGATTCATCTAGGACTTAGTCATCTAAATCTCCCAGAGGTGTTGCCAATTCATTTTCTCAATCACACAATTCCCCTCTTGACTCAATCAGAGTGATGTTCACACCTCACAAAGAGATCTACATGTATTCACATCTTCTACAATTAGTTTGACATCTCATTAATACCTCATGATTAATCTAAATTACTTTATCAATTGAGTTGGAAGGTGAGCACAGGTAGGGATGTAGAACCACATCTCTTTCCCACCTTATAACTAGATTATATGTCATATTATCTTCTTTTTTAGTTATACATGAATATGGTTGGCCATTCTATCTCTTTTTTACTGGTTGGTAGTTACACAGGCTGTAAGAATAGTGACTTAGAGAAAGTAACAGGCTATTTAGGGCTAGTTTTGCAAGAATAAATTTATGAAATAATTACAAACTGTTGTATGTGGATACTGGAAGAACATATAGACCCCAATGAAGCCATTCTTATCATTGCCATATGCCTCTAAAATAGGACCAAGATATCTAGACAGTCAAGAATAACAGACATAGGGGGCAGGTAGATGGCTCAGTGGATCAAGAACCAGGCCCAGGGGTGGGAGGTTCTGGATTCAAATGTGATTTCAGACACTTCTTAGCTGTGTGACCTGGGCAAGTCACTTAACCCTTATTGCTTAGCCCTTACTGTTCTTCTGCCTCAGAACAAATAGTATTGATTCTAAGATGGAAGGTAAGGGTTTAAAAAAAGAATAACAGACATATTTTGGTCTAGAATCTCTCTTGTATAGAAGAGAACACTGAATTTGCTTCTTTCTGCAAATAGAGAGGAATGGTATACTATACAGGAGGGAAGAATTACTTCTCTGAGTGGCTACTGGGAAAATGGAAAAGTCACAATGACTGGTTTCACCAGAACTTGTTGAGATAGAGCAGCAGAATTTCAGGGCAGAGGTTTCATTGTTTGTGCATCATATGTATCTGTCTGTTTGCCTGTTTGTTTGGGAGACTGGGGACTATTTCCCTTTTCCTGGAATACAGGCACCCAAGGATGCCTAAGGCTCTTAAACTAGTCTGTCTCCTTCAAGTGTAATCAACCTCATTATTTCTTCAGTTAGGGATACTGAATATTCAGAAAGCTATAACTCTTTGCTTCATAACTGCCAATAAAATGGGCTTAAAGCCAAATTGGCTGTCCTCATCAATCATCATCATCTTTGTCATCACTTTTCAAAAATAATTATCCATTGTCTATTGTGTGCAAAGCATACCTCTAGTGGAAGAGATGAGGTGTGTTTGGAGTAATAGGGACAAAAAAGCCACATATTCTATGCAAATTCAGAGCTTAGATGTTTTAATAATCTTGGTGAGAGAAAGCAGGTAGATTGAAAATAATCTTTCCCCAAAGTAGCAAAATATTCAACTTAAATCAACTTTAAGCTTAAATTTTTAAAATTAAAATATGAATTAACAGGGAAGTATAAAAATGAGAATTCATGGAGGAAAAGATTACCAAAACTTTTGGATGAAAAAGAGAGAGGGAGAAAGAGAGAAAGAGAGAGAGAGAGAGAGAGAGAGAGAGAGAGAGAGAGAGAGAGAGAGAGAGAGAGAGAGAGATGAATAAAAACAAATTTAGAAGGCAGCTCAAGGCAGATGTGGAGTGAGCTTAGAGCTCGGTCAGATTGAAGATGTCTGAGTCATGCATTTGTGTTTGTGGGATAAAAAACTTTGATGTATAATTTCATTCCCTTTTGATAAAATATTTTTTAAAATTCCTTGGACAAGCCCCCACATGAAACAGGGCCAGATGCTTAGTTTAGCAAAAATAATGATTCTCTTTTGGATGGACTTCACCTACAAAATATGGAAAAAGGGACCCTTTCCTAACTCCTTTCAGCCTACCATTGAGTGTGACTTTCCTTTAGTCAACACAGAAATAGTTTAGTCAGCCAGAATACAATTTGTGAGGTGAGCCTGTCTGAAGAGTCCTCCTGCTTACTGAGACTCTTTTATTTAATTCTGTTATTTTATTTTTCTTTCCTCTTACTGAAGTTAGTTTGATTTTTATTTTGAATACCTTTATTTTTGGGACTAATTTCTTTTGCATTGTTTTGGTCCCCCTCCCTTATGTACCAATTTTCCCTTTTTTGAATCTACTACACTCTCATGTTGCATCTGCATATGAATTCTTATTACTTAGTGAGACTAGCATCTATGTTGTCATGTTGTTATCTGAGTATTCAAATAGGATGCTATGCCTGTTATTACTGCTAATTTGGATATTTAATATATTTTTACAGCACATAAGGTACTTTAAAAGTTTAGTTAAATTATATATGCATATATATACACACTGTATATATAATTAAAGATTGATCAGTTTATATATTTTCCTTTTGATTATTAATCAAATATTGCCATTTTGCCCCAATACTATAGAAGTATGAGAACATTACTGGAAGTTCTATTGTCTCACAGGTGTTAACATCCATAGGGAATTACTGATGTTGGGATAATTATGTTTATAGACCGCGATAGAGAATTTTTGATGGATAAAATAAACGAATTGGGGAGTTAAAAATAATCTATATTGAAATGAGGTCAGGAGGCTCTACTAATGTGTGCTATGACTTAACAGACTCATGTAACAATTCAAAAATACCTCATGAGAGTTGAGGAGTGGAAGGAGTTCAGGAGTTCCAGCTTTGGACTTGATGCTGAAGATGCTCAGCTGAGACCTCAGAATGCTTCTACTCTGAATTGTCATGTGGGAGTATGATCTTTAGATTGGGGAGAATATATCAAAATGGTCAACAGCATTGAATCACAAGATTACTGAGGAGAACATCAAGAGGCACAGTTATCACCTACTTTACAAAAGTCTGTGATGAAGAGATGGCCATTCTCCTCACTTATCACCTCACTTAATCCCATCCATTCTCTTTCTTCTCTTCTGGAAGCTTGTTCTCACAGTCTTGTTTTCCCTCATTTAAAATTTTTCTCCATATCTACTGACTCAGCACTTGCTGCTTACAAAGATGGCTAGGCTTCCTCTTTCCTTAAAAGTTCTTTGGCAAGGAGAGCCCTACCAGCCCTGGGCAAAGGAAAGAGAACTAAGAGAAGCTTCAAGAGACTCAGCTTCTCCTCACCCCTACCTCCCTTCCAAGCTGGGACCTTTAGTTTCATGTATATTCTAAAAGTTTTCTTGGCTGCCAGCTACGGATATCAAGTCCTTGAAAAGTTTTAGTTAGCTGACCCCTCTCATGATCCCACCGTTCATGTAGTAAATGTTTTAATTTCTGGAAAAAAACCTTAACTAAACCACTTGTTCATATGATTGTCTTATATTTCTTTTCTCTTTCTCAAGCAAGCTTCCAGAAGAAATCTATATTCATTGCTTCCTCTGCTTTTACTTAAATCTTTGTAATCTGGCTTCTGACTTTATTACTCAGTTGAAACCGCTCTTTCCAAGAATAGCAATGATATCTTAATTGCCAAACCTAATGGCCTTTTCCCAGTACTCACTTTTCTGGATGAAGAGAAGTTGTATTTTAGCCTCAGCTACACCACAAATGGATATATATATATCCAAATATAAAATAGATATATCCAAAAAGTGAATCCTTTCGATAATCCTGAACTTTGTTTTATTTTGTAAAGATGGTGTCTGCCCTGGAATATTTGCATGGGAAGGAGATTATTCCCAGGGATCTGAAACCTGAGAGCATTCTATTAAATGCTGAATTGCACACTCAAGTCATAGATATTAGAGCTACCAAAATAATATTGCCCTCTTGTAGTAAGCAATTTAGGGCTAACTCCTTCATGGGCACAGAACAATATGTCTCCTGGAATTCCTCATGGAGAAAAGTGTATATGAGAGTTTGCACCTGTGGGGTCTGGGTTGTGTAATGCACCACCTTTTAGGAGGGATTCTTCCATTCTAAGGTCAAAATCAACATTTTATATTCCAGAAGATCATTAAGCTAGCACGACTTTACAGAATTCTTCTCAAAGGCAAAAGATCTCTTTAGGTAAGCTTCTGGTTTTAGATTCCACAAATCTATTACTCTGTGAGGAAATGGGGAGCTTTGGAACCTAGAAAGCTCCTTCATTCTTTGAAAACATCACTTGGAGCAATCTGCTTCTTTAGACACCTCCACAGGTCACAACAGCAGAAGATGGAAATGATTTTAGAAATTATGGCATTCTCCAGAGCCTACGTCCACTTTTATCTTCTTCCTATTTGTTGACTTGCAACAGAGCCAAACTTACCCAGGAGGTCCACTGGTTATGTAGACATTCACGTTGTGGCTGAGAGTTCTTGGGAGTTAGACCAAGAGTTTTCTGAAGAGAAGAGATTCTTATTGACCAAGTATGCTAGTGGGAACTGATGGCAGTGATTCCAAAAGTGGGCGCCACTGCCCCCTGGTGAGTGCTGCAGCGATCCAAGAGAGTGGTGATGGCCACAGGTGCATTTGGGGGCGGTGAATAACTGTAAGGGGGCGCTAAGTAATATTTTTTCTGGAAAGGGGCAGTAGGCCAAAAAAGTTTGGGAACCACTGGTATAAAGGAACCAGTAAAGAGCAATTCTATTCTGGATCTATTTAGGAAAGATTCAGCATAGTTTCATCAAAAACAGATTGTATCAGGGGCAGCTGGGTAGCTCAGTGGATTGAGAGCCAGGCCTAGAGACAGGAGGTCCTAGGTTCAAATCCGGCCTCAGACACTTCCCAGCTGTGTGACCCTGGGCAAGTCACTTGACCCCCATTGCCTACCCTTACCAATCTTCCACCTATAAGTCAATACACAGAAGTTAAGGGTTTAAAATTAAAAAAAAAAAGATTGTATCATATTAACAAATTGCTGGTGAAGCTATGAATTAATACAATAATTCTTCAAAACAAATTGGGATTTCATAAATGAAATAATTAAAATAGCCGTACCTTTTGACCAGAGAATTGCCTGACAGGCACCAAGAAGGTCTTTATCAAAAAAGACTCAATATATACTAAGATTTTTTTTTAGCAGCACTTTTTGTAGTATCAAAGTCCATCAGTTGGGGAATGGCTGAACAAAATGGGGTACATGAATGTAATATAATATCATTGTGCCATAAGAAATGATGATGATGATGATGATGAAGCATTGTAAGAATCATATTAACTGATCTAGAGTGAAGTAAGAAGAGTCAAGAAATTAACATACAGAATGGCTATGACAATATAAATAGAAAGAATATCAACTACATAATAATAAAACTGAATGTTGTAAAATCATAGAGACCAAGATTGGCCCTAAAGAAAAGGTATGAGAAGACCCTCTTCCCTTTTGCATAAATGGGGGCATATACATGTGAAACACTGTATATAAAATCAGATTCTGAGGGATTTATGGAAAAGAATGCTACCCACATTCAGAGGAAGAACTACAGGAGTGAAAACAGAAGAAAAACAACTGCTTTAACACATGGGTTGAGGCGGACATGATTGGGGATGTAGACTTGAAACTACCACACCAATGCAACTATCAACAATTTGGAAATAGGTATTGATCAATGACACATGTTAAGACCAGTGGAAATATGCATCGGCTATGAGGGGTGGGGGGGGGGGGAGAGTGTGGGAGGGGGTGAAGGGGAAAGTAAGAGCATGAATTATGTAACCATGTTAACTTTTCTAAAAAATAAATATTAATAAATGTTTTTTTTTTAAAAAAATACCTCATGAAATGTAGTTGGGGGCAGAACCTGGAAAATGACCTACAATCTTTATTCTGTAGTGGAGGCATGTTATAGAAAAATTGCAACAGATGAAGAAGTGTAAACTTGGATATATGTTATGGTTCTCATTTGTATAAGAAACTGAAGCAAGATATATGCCTTCAGGATCAAACTTCTTATCTGTGAATGAGGCTGATTCCATATTTTCCATGCTAAAGATAAAAGTTTTCTACCTGTGCCTAGATGGAGGACTAATTCCCTTAAGTCAGACAGAGGCACTATAAGAAAGTCCAAATAAGTCTACTATAGTGGAAAGTGGAAAGAGATTGTTTACCTGTATATTAGGAGGAGCCTTGATCCCCTGAATTACAAAGAGAAGCACCACCATTGAAGAGGTCCCAAATATCTCTTGTTAAAGACAGCAAAAAGATGCCCATCAAAGGAATATTCAATCCTGGATGCTTTCTCTCCTGGTAGAAACTCCATAGAAGTCTGGGTCAGTGGCAGGACATTGAAAAGAAAACCACTGGCCTTTAGAAGTTCCATTTCACATCAGATTTCAACTTTATATTCTTTGTTGGATGAGGTGCAGAGTCACTGTAAATTTCCCAAGTGTTAATTTGATAACTGGCTTTGCTGGATGCATAAGTTTAGCACTGATTTTAAACTGTATTCTACTGTCAACACTTGCTCCACTGCCAACTCAAAGGAGGTATGTATGGACAGGAGAACCAAACAAACTGGGTGGTTCATTTTCTAGAGCTTCTAAATTCAAAGCAGCTTATGTATTGTATGGGGATACCTAGGGCCTGAAAAAGTCTGTGGATACACAAACAAGTGGTAGATATTTTATTACATATTGTTTTTGCTTATGCATTGTTTTAATTAATTCTATGCTGAGTAGTACAGGGCCTTTTGAGATGTTGGGCCATTTCTGTCAATTACTGTGGGCAATTTACTCCATCAGACCAAGGTTATGGAACTGGGACTCACTAATATACAGCAAGTACAGGGAAGGTGAAGTGTATAATCCCCACCCTAGAGGTAGAGAGAGATAATCAGTGCTGCAGTATAGAAAGAAATGGCAGACAGAATAAGAGTCATCCAGTCATGGAGAACTCAAAAGTTCCTCAGCACTTCTATGTGATAGGGGTAGATGTGCATGAAGGCTATGGGTACTTGGGTTGCAGATTGCTTCTTACTGAACAGCATCAGGATGATGGCTTATTAACAACAATTGAGTTGGGGAATAATAACAATTAACATTTATATAATGCTTAAACAGTCACTGTGCTAAGTGCTTTACAAATATTATTTAATTTGATCCTCAGAACAACCCTGGAGGTAGGTGCTATTGTTATCCTAATTTTACAGAAGAGGAGACCAAGGAAAATAGAAGTTAAGTGGCTTGCCCAGGGTCACAGAGCTAGTAAGAGAATGGATTTTAACCTAAGACTTCTTGACTCTAGACCTTGCACTTAATCCACTGTGCCACCCTGTTCCCCATTATGGAAACTCATCTACTGATGTAGAATAGCAATTTATTTGTAATTTAGGGTTTGAAAGAGTTTCCTTGGGCCCTGTGTAATGGGGAATAACCAGGGAAGTAGGCTTAAATATTAAAATGTGGGTCCAGAGGGGTGTGAAGGTGACAGGAATGACCGAAGACAGGACCAAACAAGGTAGGGAGATCAGGTTTAACTTCTACTGTCAACAGAAATGGCAGTTAGGCCCTTAACAGTCACTCTGCCCCACATAGGCAAAGGCCAATGGAACCAGCAGGCAAAGGCAAAAGTTGGAACAATTTTAATTAGGGAAACTATGATAAAGGATGGGAATAGGGGGTTACTACACTTACAGACTAAGGGCAAACCACAGGGTCAGGGGAGGGACTTGTCTACACTAAACTGACACCTAAGCCAGACAGGGCCAAGAGAAAAGCAGGACAGGAGTGAGTATCCTCACAGCAGAGTCCAGACTCACTCCTGTGATGTTTCTGCTCCTCCAGGACCACCTGCTGTACTCGTCCAGGTGGGTAGATTCTGGGAGCTGACCCGGCCCAAGTTGACCTGCAACTCAGGTTGGGATTAGTAGTCCCTACCAAAATCTCCCACAAGTAGGTGACGGTCTTTCCACAGGATCTCTGGTAGACTGGTGTTTCCTAGGGTCAGTTACAACTTGTCCCAACCACCATGGAGTCTCTCTCAGTGAGCAAGAAAACACTTCCTGCTTCTTCATTCCATCTTGGAATTCTCCAGCCCTTCCTGCTAGGTCCACATAAACTATATATAAACTAATAACTAAGTAATCCTCACAACACCTGAGAGGTTAATTGACTTGACTATTGTCACACAGTCATATGTTAGAGGCAGGGCTTAAGTTCTAAGTCTTCTATCTACTTTGACATGCTCATATATATATATGTATACATATATATACACACACATACTTACTATGTATTAAAAATATTGATATACATAATTTTCCTTAATGGTACAAAAGACCTGTAGTTTCATCAACATGAGTCTTCATGGCACAATATTATACAAATTCCTATATCTCAGGAGATGCTCTCATGTAGCTTCACAAAATTCATCACCTAGTGGCTAACCTGGTGAAATAGCTCTCTGAATTTTTAGTGAATTGTGTTTTAGGACAATATACATGCACATGGTCAATCTGTTTAATATCTATATCTAATCCATATCATGTATATAGGCACATCTCCATCCTCACATTGGCTCTGTCTTCTGTTCTACTCCTACCTCTAGCCTACTTCTAGCCTTGTTATATCTAATTCTGTCACTCTGCTACTACTTTTAACTCTACATATCTCTCTATATAATGTAAATATAGATTTAGATATAGATATGAATCAGTGTGCATATATGCACATATATCTTCATGCATTTGTTTATGTTTTATAAATATATGAACTATATAATATACATTCATATGTAACAGTGAATATTACCCATTAATATCCTATTTCAATACTTTGTTATATGGAGGTGATTGTAGCTTCTTGGAGGTTATGCTGGCTTATGTCATCAGACATTCAAAAATGTAAAAGCTTTGAGTACACACCTAGCAACGGATTGTGTTCTAGATGAATCTGGGAAGGTGTTTCACCAGGCTAGCTGCCAGGTAGTAAATTGTATAGGGTAAATTTTTACAGTTGTTAATGATATGAATTGTACTTACCCTGATAAAATCAGATTTTTTTGTAGTACTAAAGAAAAATACACATTTCAACACTTTAACCCTTATTTAGCAAAATAGACATTTATATGGGCATTTGCAGTATCAAAACTAATACTTATAAACTATGAAAGTAACTCACAAAGGATACTTTTTTGTCAACAAGGTAACAAATATTTATTGAGCACTTACTTTTAAATCAGTACTGTGGGGGATACAGAATAAATATAAAATATAGTCCATATCCTTGTGGATTTTATATTCTTGTTTAAGGAGATAAATTACACACACGTATACATCTGCACATATGTCAATTCACATATTTATAAATATACATGTTATATATATATACAGAGATACATAAAGCAATTAGCAATTTGATTATAAATAATTGTGTTTAAATCATAGAATAATCATTATTCATTTAATTCAGTTAATTATGAATCATTAAATCAGTGAATAAATGCTTTAAGACCAGTTGTTCCAATTCCCAAAGGAAGGAGAGAAAAATTAAAACAACATGCTAGGGGGCAGCTGGGTAGCTCAGTGATTGAGAGTCAGGCCTAGAGACAGGAGGTCCTAGGTTCAAATCCGGCCTTAGACACTTCCCAGCTGTGTGACCTGGGCAAGTCACTTGACCCCCATTGCCCACCCTTACCACTCTTCCACCTAGGAGCCAATACACAGAAGTTCATGGTTTAACAAAAATTAAAAAAAAACAACAACAACATGCTATTGAGGAAGTTACCATTAGAAGAAATGAACAAAATGCAGTGTTGTTCCTGACCAGTTGGGTGGAGGGTGGCCAACACTATGGGCACCCTTCTCCCATCTCTTTCCTCCTTCTCACCCACTCTCCTGTTTTTAGGGTACAGAACTCACAAGGGTTACATGATTGCTCATATGGTTTGGGTGAGATCTGATGATATAACATAAGGATCACTGGACTTTGCCCTCTTCCTGCTAGGGAAAATGTATGACTTCTGGGCATGCATTGTCTACCCCAATTAGAGTAGAAAGGGGAGCTGTCTTGTTTTTTTCTATTTGTATTCCCCAGGGCTTAGTACAATGCTAGGTACACAGTAAACACAATAAATGCCTTTTCATTAATTTGGTATTGAATGGTTGGGCTTATATCTTAGTTCCCAAGTACTTTATTGCATATCTCAAATCTCTGTATTAATTAATAACAAATTTAAAATAGGATAGTGGCGTGCTGTGCCTATAGTCAGGAAGACCCAAATTGTGGCATATGATTGTGATGGAATGCTACTGCACCATAAGAAATGATGAACAGGTTATTAAAAAAACAAAACAAAATAAAACATGCAAAGACCTACATAAAATGATGAAGAGTAAAATGAACAGAACCAAGAAAACATTATATATAGCAACAGAAATATTATTTGAAGAATTATTGTATATGTCCACTTCCAGAGAAAGAACTGATAAAAAAAGCTAATCATAGTTTTATATTTACATATATCTTTTTGTCAAATGATGCCATCTCTAGTGTGAGGAAGGGTAGGAGGGAGGCAAGTCACTGAGAATTTTAACGTAATAAATAAATAAAAATAAGCTATGTGAACTTGAACAAGTCACAACCTCTACCATGATTTCTTCAATTATAAAATGAGGATAATATTAGTACACTCTCAAAGTTGCTGTAAATATCAAATGAGACATTTGTGAAGCACTTAGCATATTGTCTGGCACATAGCAAGTGCTTAATAAATGCTCATTTGCACTTTTCCTTTTTGGGACACTGGAAGCATATATTTGAATCCCAGGCCCTTTGCTTAACTTTTAAGCCTAAAAGTTGGATTTTGAAGAATGGAGAGTATATGGAAAGCAGTTTGATAATGTAAGGAGGGAGAGATATTTTGTATAAGAGAAATAATGTCAAGCATAGAGTCGGGTTTTGCTGCCCACTGAATAAGCAGGCCCCTATCACTCTGGCACAGATACCTTTGGTTAGGGTGGGTAAATGACTCAGAGGAGGGGTAGCTTGTTTTGATTCTGGTTATTATCTCTGCCTTTCTTTCTTATGCAGATTTACTACTTCCAAAACAGTGGGTAACATGGGTGGAAACATAAACACAGTTACTTGGATGTACAAATGTCACAACTCCCCTGAGGCCTTTCCCATGGGGGAGGTTAACCAGGATAGCACACCAAATGCCAAACAAAAAGAACATTTTCTAGACTTAGCATACTGTCCAATAATATCCACAACTTCACAAGGTTCTTGAACTAGTTTGTAAGAACTTGTTTTTAAAAATTGTTTTGATAATAGTATTTAAATATGGTGTTTTTTTGGTAATACTATGCATTTTAAAATCTGATTTTGATTAGGTCCATAGGGCTACCAGATAGTCAAAAGAGTTCATTACATAAAAAAGTTAAAAACACTGACCTCCATAACCATTCCATACCATCATCTATTTGAGCAATATTGCATGTGGAATTTAACAAAAGGGAAAATTGCGTCATGATTCTCTGATCCAGATAACGGTTTAGTCACAGGCATGAATTCTGAGAATAAGATGGGTCATTGGCTGCCTCAGTTTCCATCCAAAGACAAAAGGACACCCTTTATAGGTTTTGAGGAGTATAGAACAAAGAACAGAACAGTGGGGTTGAGGGCAATGTGATTAATTGCATAGATGAAACATGGGGAATATGATTGGTTGAAAATTGGGGACTGGGGCGAGCAACAATCCTCCTTCCCTCCTGCGACTGAGAAGAGCTCATTGTTTGAGTCCACCTGCAAGATAGTGGTCCAGACTAGATATCCTTGAAGGATAGCTTGGGGATGTAAAGATATTAGGCCTGACTGCCTTTTGGCAAGCTACATTCTCCCAAGGTGAGCAGAATTCCTTGAAGAAAGAATAGAACCCTTATTAACAGGAGGACTGAGTTTCTATACTTAACCCATTATAAACCAGCTGAATTCTGAACTAAAATCAGAGTCCAAGACCTAGGCAGTTATAGGACAAAATCAATTAAATTTATATAGTATTAATAAAAAAGATACAGGCTCAATTTTAATCTCAGCAATATTCTTAAACTCCCTTTACTCTCTCTCTCATTCTCCTAAATATATGTCTTTATAATTGATCTCAAACTTAATTCATCTGTTTCAGACAGTTCCATCTGTTTAAAAGAAAGGAAGCCCCTTTCCTATTTGGAAAGGTAGGACTGATTCCAGGTGTAAACACTGGGAGTGGTTTCCATGTGTGTGTAATTCTGGAGATGTGAGTGTGGATCACTAGTTGTGTGTCTTTATCAAAGTTATTTTTGTTTTTGGGAGTAGCTGGCATGGCATTGAGTGTAGATCCTTGGAGCCAGTTCCAAATTGGACATGAGGAGAGTAGAGTCTGGCCTCAGTCAAGCAACCACTTCAGCTTATAGCCCTGCTGGAAAGGAGTGGGTAGGAGCCCTAGTTCGGGCTGCTTCCTGTGGAGCAATTGCAGTAGTCAGGCTATGATTAATAACTGGTCAGCTTTGGTATTATACATATCCATATTTCTGCAGGCTTTCTTCACAGGAATGAGGCAATGCTCAAGGAGAAGTCAGCGACTTAGAGACTTGAGAATGCCTGTTATTAGTGAGTGCAGTGCCTGAGCCTTTAACAAGCAACAGTAATAACAGCTAGTATTTATTATAATTATTAAAATGTTTTACACATATTATTTGGTCCTTACAACTCCAATAAAAGATTTCCTTTTTACAGATAAGGAAACTGAGGTTAAAAGAGGTTAAATGACTTACCCATGGTTATGGTTGCTCAGTTGGGTTTGAGTCTTTGTGATCCCATTTGTGGTTTTTTTGGAAAAGATACTGGAGTGGTTTACTATTTCCTTCTCCAGTTCATTTTATAAATGAGGAAATATACAAACAAAGTTAAGTGATTTTTCTGTAGAGATACAGCTAGTAAGTGTCTAAGGACGGAATTGAAATCAGGAAAAGGAGCCTACCTAATTCTAGGCCTGGCACTCTATCCACTGTGCCATCTAGTTGTCAGGTCTTCCTGACTGCTCTATTCATTGTGTCATACAAGTATTTAGGGAATAGTTGAGTAGATCATTCAATTATGGAATTAGAGGATATTTAATTGGATCTAAATCCTAATGCAGGAACCTCCTCTGTGATAACCCTAAAATTAACATAAACCCTAAAATTAACAAGAAATATGTTATATATGTATATAAATGATATATTGCTTGTTCATTTGAATATGCATATATTTGTACATAAATATGAAATGTTGTTTATTGATTTGAGGGTTGTGTTATTATTCTGAGGACTGGCTTATTTGGTTATCTATCTAGTTGTATATATTAAATTAAACTGAACCCTTTCTTTGCTATTAAAATGCCCATGGGAATGGCTGTTATAGTTGCTAATTTTTATAGAAAAATGACCATAGAATGCAGACGTGTCATGACTTTTGGTTGAGTTGTGATAAGAGAGTTTTTATTAATTTTTCCTTTTTTATATTTAAGAGGAAACAAAGCAATAATATTTTTCAGTAGGAGACCCCCTGCTGTGCTGCTTGGCAGTGACAATTAGAAGGGTGTGGCTGAGTGTGGGTTATAAGTTGTAGACTGTTGGAAAGGGCTTTTGGTCTTTGGCTCTCCTGGGTAGAGTGTGTTGCTAGCACTCTCTCTGGTTGGAGAAAGAAAAACAGAATAAGGTCTTAATAGCCTTAATGATCATTGATAACTTGGGAAGATAAGGTAGATAGATAGTAGCTATATCTTATTAGATAGAGAAAGTAGTGAGAGTAGGTGAGGGCTTCAGCCTAGCAGAAGACACTGCCCTCTGAGGCAGATAGATGTAGGGTTTTCTAGAGAAATTTAGTTAGGTTTGGGATCTTAGGTATAGTTACCAGCTATTGTAAGATTATTTTTACTTTCCTTCTTCATATTTTCCATTCATATTGCCTAACAATAAAGTAAATGTTTGGTGTTTAATAAACTGTGCACTGGCTTTTGATCAAACTCCTTTCCCCCAAATTTAATCCCTTACAGCCAGTTAAGCCTGTAGAGAGGGTAACTCTTTGAGTGCAAATGTGTTGAAAAATAAAGCATAAGCTATTATATGTGAAGACAATGTCCCCTTGTAAAAATTATATGCTCCTATACTTGTCCAAAACAGATTCCCTAGGCACTACCAAAAGTGTAGTCAAAAGTAAAAGATTTGAGTAATTCCAAACATTATTCACTGATAAATAGAGTAATTTCTTGACAAGAGACAAAGGACATTGATTACATACATGGACATAAACACATATCTTCAGATGAATGTAGGGTTAAATTTTTTTTAATTTTATTTTCCTCAAATTACATATCTAAGAGTGTCCAACATTTTTTCAACAAATATTGAGTCTTAAACTCTCCCTTCCTCCCTTACCCCCCAAATTTCCACTCATGTTGAGATGGTAAGCAATCTTATGTAGATTTTACAATCATGTAAAACATTTCCCCATATTGTTAAGAGCGAAAATTGGTTTGACAAATATAAAAATTAAAAAAAATTGTTGTGGTCACCATTCATAAAAATTAACTCTTAAGTCACAAGGCTGTTATAGCTTTTTTTACAGCAAAGTAGAGATAGTAAAGAGAGGGAAATGTAGGAAGGAGGTAGAAAATATTGCCTAGCTAAATACCCTATAATTGCTGATCCTGGGGAATCCAGCTCAACTCCAACAAAGGCACTCTCAGGTCCTGATCTCCAACCAGGAGTCTCTTCAGCAAGTGCCACCAATGCAGAATCCAATGCAGAATCCAAATGTCCAACAGAATCCAAAGTCCAAATCAGAAACCCGAAATAATCTGAAATGGGAATCTGAAATGAGAATCCCTGACTTCCTGTTGAGTCTCACCTTATTAACAGTTTTCTCCTCCCCAAAATTCTCCCATGGCACATCTCAGGAACCAATCATAGTTCCTTAATTTGTCTAGCATTGCCCAGGGCAGGGCCATGCTTGTGGGATCCTCTTCATGTCTTTGAGGGTGTGAACTTCCTTTTCTAGTAAAAGGTTCTTTTAAGTGCTTGACTGACAAAGTGTGAAAGGAGAGGCACTCAGGTTCTTGATTAAGTTAAACTAAACAAAGGGAGTTAAAAATTCCCTTTCACAATATTAAATTTGTTAAAAAAATTTAAGAAAGAAAGTTAAAAAAGTTTGCTTTGGTCTGGATTTAGATTCTAACAGTTCTTTTTTTTCTGGAAGCAGATGGCATTTTTTATCATGAGTCCTTTGGGATAGTTTTGGATCATTGTATCATTGAGAATAGCTGTTATTCACATTTGCTCATTGTATAGTATTCCTGTCAGTTTGTTCAGAGTTTTCCTGATTCTGCTTATTTCACTCCAATTCAGTTCATGTTAAGACTTTCCAGTTTTTTCTGAGTTCCTTCTACTTATCATTTCTTACAGCACAATAATAGTATTTCATTATAATCATGTTATATAATTCATTCAATTCTTCCCCAATTGCTGGGTATCTCCTCACTTTTCAATTCTTTCCCCCCTCAAAAAGAGGCGCTTTGATTATTTTTGTATATATCAGTCCTTCCCACTTTTTTATCTCTTTGTTATACGAACCTAGTAATGATATTGTTGGGCCAAAAGGCATGTACCATTATAGGCTTTGGGCGTGGGTCCAAATTGTTCTACAAAATGGTTGAATCTATTCACAACTCCCCAATAGGGCATTAGTACTCAGCTTTCCCATATCCCCTCCAAGTTTTGTCATTTCCCTTTTCTATCATAATATTCACCAACAATGTATTAGTGAGGGGAGAGCACTTTGAAAGAGACTGGAAACAGGAGGAAGTCAAATTATGAAAAACTTTAATTGTTAAGCAAATGGGTTAATACTGATCCTAGAGAGAGTTGTATATGGATAACTTGAATAAAGCAATACTTTTTATATAGTTTCATTTCATTACAGTAACTTCTAGTGATGCTAGGCTGATTCAGAACATTTTTATTTTATTTTTTTTACCAGACAAAATGTGGTTGTGCTGGAGACAGCTCTAACTAACTTGTGTAATATGGAAATGCATGCTGCCATATTTTGCATGGGGCAAGCTGCCAGTTTGCCCTGGTTAGAATGTGGAACATGCCATGAGACAGGCGGCTGGTGCCACATGGCAGTTGGAGCCTGGCTATAAATAAGCTTGGCAGACCCTGGCTACTTCACTTCTCCCCTCACCTCTCACTTGCCCCATTTTCCCCTTGGGACCCAGAACATAGGTAGTTGTTTAGGCTTAGAATAGGGACAAACCAATTCTGCAGTATTACTACTTTCAAAGCAGACTAACCTTGAACCAAAGATTAATTTTATTTTATTTTCAAAAAGAACACACCATTCTGACCCAGGGCTGTCTGCTCTGGGTCAGCAGAAGAGCATCCAAGGCAAGACCTAATAGCATCTTGAGTCAGAGAAATCTTTTACCTTTAGTTCTCAGTACTTCCTAACCCTCTTTCTAATTACCTTATCACCTTTACTCCTTTTATCAATAAACCCCTTAGCCTTAATCTGAGAACTTTGTGATTATTGCCTACCCATCTAAGGCCATTCAGGGACAGCCAAACAGGAAAGGTTCTGAACAGCTACAGCAGGGATAAACTCCATTACTGTTGGACAGGAAGTCCCATACTCACTTCCTGTCAAACTACTATAAAGACCAATAGGAAATTACTTCCTAATTAGGATAGGGGTTGAAGATTTGACATCTTAAAGGAGCCTGGTGTCTAGCAGAGAGAGAGAGTTTCACTTAACACTCTGCTGACCTGGGCTGACTCCTTGTTACACTTATAATCAGTTTCAAGCTCAGCCCTGGTACTATCTATACCAGTGATTCCCAAAGTGGGCACCACCGCCCCCTGGTGGGTGCTGCAGCAATGGGGGTAGTGGTGATGGCCACAGGTGCATTTGGGGGTGGTGAATAACTGTAAGGGGGTGGTGATACTATGTGACAGGGGGTACTAAGCAATATGTTTTCTGGAAAGGGGGTGGTAGGTCAAAAAAGTCTGGGAACCACTGGCCTATACCATCCTCTCTATAGCTAGCACCTTCCTCCTTCTAGTATTATACCAGTCTTAGCCCCATTATTCATTACACTTGTGAGAGCCAATTGTTATTATTATTTCTTTTTCTTTTTTTTTACTGTGAGGATTTACCTGTGTGCTACCATTTAGTTTTGATATATTTTTTGTTGATTGTCTATAAGTAAGAAATTGTTAGTAATGCATATTAAACTTGAAAGTGTGTGTGCATACATTTCCCCCTTCTCAGGAACTTGCTTTTAAAGCATACCAAGACATTTCTGAATTGCCTTATAAACAAAAACTCTGCTTGATCTTAGTAGGAGTGCAGAAGAAGACTCAAGGAATGAAGTCATCACCAGACTGGGGACAAACTAATAATAATAATAACTAATATTTGTTTAACACTTTGCTTTATATCTATTATCTCATTTGAATCTCATAACATCCCTGAGATGAAGCCAGATAGAACTTGTTTATGTGCCTTTAATTCTAAATTGTGTTGGATTTTTATGGCTTACACAAGTATTTCTTTGCTCTCTTTTAAATTGTTTTAAAACTATGATTTAAAAAAATTGATACTACTTTAAGCAATTATTCAAAAGTTGTACTTTTGTCTTTGAGCACTTCAATAATTTTCAAAAGGATTACAATGGCTGTTGATATGAGTGAGTATGCCAAACATTTCCCAAATATTTAAAAATACAATGACACAGGAACAATTCCATTAAAGTTAAAAAGAAAGTGTGGTAGAAAATGAAAAATATAATTCAAAAGTGAAAAATATTTCTGTGAAATAGTCTAATCCTTCAAGATCAAATGAAGATCCTTACAGGGAGCTGGCATATTGAGGGGCTGATATGATTTCTCTTCAAAAAGTACAGGCTTCTTAAATATAGAAGATCATTGAGAATACTTTAAAAATTAGCTACTATTTTTAGGAAAAAATATTTTCGTGAGCAAGACAATACAAAGATAAGTACTAAAGATTAGAAAAACTTAAGTTTTGCTAATTAAACTCATTTTTTTCTTTTAAGACTATGCCAAAATATTTGTCAGAAGTCTAGATGAGCCTATGAAATCTGGGCTTCACGATCAGATTGCAAAGCATCCATTGGAAAGTGTTTTAATTTTATTTAATTTTATTCTTAGTGGGCCTTGGAAAAAATAGTGGGCCTGATAAAAATATTGATTTACTAAGAAGTAGAATTGTTATGGAACTACAGAAATTCCCAAATGGAGATGGAATACTGCAATATGGACTTGTAACATACCTCATCATGAAAGTTAAAAAATTTATCCAAAAAATGGAGATAGACATATGCCAGTGAACTGTGAACTTTACCATTTTAAGCTTCATTTAAATCCTATGGATAATAATCAAAACCAGACCTGGAAAAATGAACTGTTTGTCAAAGGTACACTTAGCCAATGTAATTAAAGTATGGTTCCAAGATGAATTGAAGAATATGTATCATAACAATGTGAACTTAAAGTGGAGTAATATGACAAATTATTGAAACAAAAGGACATGTTGCATACTGAAAGTTTTTAAAAAATATAAAAAGTTGTAAGGTATATTGGATGTTAACATATTTAATTATTTTACTTTTTTTTCTAGTTGGTTTGCATAATATTGCAATAGGGATCCACAGTAATTTACTGAGTAGGAGGTTGTTATGGTTAGACCTACACTTAAAGAAAATCAATTTGGCAGTTCTGTGGAGGATGGATTGGAAGGGGGAGAACCTCAAGGCAGAGAAATTAATGAAAAGTCTTAGCAGTAATCCTGGTAAGAAATAATGAAGGCCTGAATGAGAGTAGTGATAGTGTTAATGGAAAGAAAGGGTAATGCATAGTGTAAGAAATAAAATAGGTATGAAAGGATAGATTTAAAAATATTAGGGTTTTAAAGGGTTTATTGATAGCCATTTAGGAAATGAACCCATGTGCTTGTTTAAAGGGACCCGCCATTACTGGCTCTTTCCATCCTCCCTCCCACTCCACAATCACAAAAGAGCAGGTACCAATCCCATCCTCAGTCTTTATACTTTTCTCTAGGTGAATGAAGCAAAGCCTCAGTCACAAAGTCTCTATTAAAAGGGAAGCTCCTTAAGAGAAGTTGAGGAAGATTCAGTCTTTACACTCACCACGTGGAAGTCTGGTCAGGAACCAGAAGAACTCCTTCAGGTCCTGTTCACAAACCAGAAGACCCAGCCCAGCTGACTGAGGTCTCTTTTTAAAGGGGCCTCTTTTGCGTCACTTCCTATGGCCTCCTCTTAGTTTACGTGTCCAATCACAACAGATGCTTTTCTTAGGACTGCCCAGGAGGCAGTCAGTAAATTCTGATTTGTTACTCTAGCACATGTGGGTTAAAGACCACCCAAAATGGAGATGTTTTCATGTTTGGTGATTAAATCTAAAGGTGGGCAAGGTAGATTTAATCTAATTATCACAATATGACACAGATTGTAGAGATAGAAATAAAACTTAGCAACTGATTGAATACTGGAATGAGTGAAAGTGAGGAGTTGAGGACAGAACTGGGTTGCAGACCTGGATGCCTAAAAGGATGGTAGCTTTCTTGATAACAATAGAGAAGTTTGGAAGAGTGGTGGGTTCTGGGGAAAATAAGGAAGCATGGTTTGGTCATGTTGAATATGAGATGTATAAAGGATATTCACAATGCAACAAATAGTGATGTTATGCTATACTGAAGATTAGGGGATGCATTAGAGATAGATAGATAAATATTGGAATCATGAATATTGAGAAGATATTTGAACCCATGGGAGCTGATGTGGTCACCAAGTGAGAGAGTATAGAGAGGAAAGAGAAGAGGGCTCAAGACAGAAGTTTCGGATACCCTCACTGTTAGTGGATGTGATATGGACAATGATCCAACAAAGTATCCTAAAAAGAACACTTAGGTAGGAGAAAAACCAAGAGAGGTTAATTAGAAATGCTAATATTTTTGGTTAAGTGAGAACTGCATGGTGCCTTCGTTAAATGAAGTTATCAAATCTCTAAAGTTTTGTATGGCTCCAGATTCTATAGATCTCTGAGACTTGAAGATAATGAGTGGAGGCAGCATGGTACAATGGAGAAGATTCTGGATTCAGTGTTGCAAGAATTGTGTTTGATTCCTCTTTCTGTGTAAAAGTGAAATTTGGGAGATGCCATCTAAAAGTATATATATTTTCTATGGACACGTGGAAATTATCAAACTACATTTCCTGTGGTCTAATGGGTTTCCGTTTCCGGTTTTTTGGGTGTGGGGAGGCCTATGTCTCCACACAGAACAGTTTAAATCTCCTGGGTTAGGGGGGAGTGGCCTCTTGGCCAGCAGACTCAGGAAGAGACAGGAGACAATAATGGCTAGGGCGGCAGTTTTGAATTCTTACAAGCGCATGGTCTAATGACTTTATCTATCAGCATGGCTTTAATTAAAATACTAATTTATATTATTATATCAGCCTTTATTATTTTTAATCCTTATAATTATGGCAACCTTACGAAGTTTGGAAATCGAATTCTCAATTTTCCAGGTAGCCTTTCAGAAACGATAGCCATGCCTGCTTTTTGGCCGTCTTGCTCAGCTCTTTTGAGCACTTTTTTTAAAAAGGAAAGTGGCTTTCCTAGCCATGCTTTTGCTAAAAGCAACAGCATGTTTTTGCCTCAGGTGGGACTCAGCCAGCCAGTCCAGCCCAAACCACCTTGGGAGGTCAGGCCAGCCGATTTTGGCTTTTGGCTTTAAAACTAAAATGCTGGAGCCCAGCCAGTGTGTCTCTGCCGCTGATCTCCATTCCTGCTGTGCCACAAGCCTGCAAGCGTCCCCGTGCCTCTTCTTTGATCCTGCTGCTAATCCTGCTAGTTCCAGAACCCCAAGCCCCAACAGCGATGACCTGCCGCTTTTGTCGAGATCTTCGATCTCCAGAGACTGCTTCAGCTCTGCCGCTAAAGGTTTTGGTAGTATATTCCCCTTTCTCCCTATTTCTAGCCCTCCACGTGTTTCTCTAAAGACCTAATTTAGACAACCCACACAAGCTCTCTATGTGGTATTTTCTACAAAACTGACTTTAAGTTTTTCTCTAGCCCTGAGCCTATGACCCGACACCACGTGGACCTAGCATTTACCTTTAATGGGGCTGCATGGCCTATTCAGACTTGCTTGTGATTAAAAACTGAACTCGGGAAGAAATATTCACCCCTAAACTGCTCAGAACTTTGAACTGAGAGCAAAGACTGATTATAAAAAACCCCTTAAACTCAGCAGAACTTAATCAAAAGAACCTTAAATTGAACAAGGGGGTGAACTTTTAAACCTCGGAACTGAATGAGTTTTATTTCTGTTTTAAAAAGACTATATCTTACTGTATTTTGTTAATTAGTTTCATAAATTAATCTTGTTTATTTCATTGATTTTCCTGTTGCACTGAATCATTTTAAGTTAATGAAGTTTGTGGCTGCTAGATTAATTCTGTTTATGATTTTATTGTAACTCCCAAATAATGAGAAAAATCTATTAGAACTGGTAAGAGGTTTTGACCAGCTTGTTACTCTAATACTCACATTATATTCCCTACACATTTTTAATGTTGTAACTTGCCTTATGTATACTGGATTTATAGAGCACATGTCTTTTAAAATTTATTCTGTCTTGGTAATTGTAAAGAACCTTGAAAGTTTCCATGCTTTGAGAATTACCTTGTAATTTTACAAGAGATCTTACTTTAAATCCTTAAGAATTGTTGTCTTAAAGAATAAAGCTGTTATATATTTTATTATAAGAGAAATTATTGCCTTAAATGGGTAGAAGCATTTCCTACCCAGGATTTTTTTAAAACAGGAAGCCAAGGAGCTCCTGTATATTCTTATCTGAGGATAATTTAGACCAGAAGGTTTCTTTTTAAATATCAGATTTTTTTATGGAAGCAATAACAGAATTTGTTGAGAAACTCTTAGCCAAGATTTAAAAGTTGTAACAAGTAAATGATTTTAAACATCATTGTTTTAAAATGTGCTATTGGAAATTATGGTACTCTATTTGAATGTGCATTGTGAATCTGCTATTTTGTAAAACCCACTTTCTCTCACAGAAAATCTCATTTTTGGGTAACATAACCCTTCTAGTTCTAAGCTATATATATATTTTGATTTTTAAAACAATTTTTTATTAGAGCAATTGATTTTTCCCTTTTCTCATCTTGTACTGGAAGTACATATATAATCATTATTTATCCTTTCTCTGATTCTACAGCAAATACCTGAGCCTATAGGACTGTGATTAAATGCCTTTCTGTCTGATTCTACGAAAAGGGAACATGAGAGCTGTTAATAGTGCTAAAGAAAGCACATGGTCAGAGACTTAACTGACTAAGATCTGCATAATTACAGCAGTTCTATGCCAATACTTTAGGGCTTGGAAATTGGGGTTTGAGTCCTGGAGTCCAAGTCTTTTCTAAAACTTTAGAGGACGTGGGTCCCCTCGACTTAGATTCCTAGAAAGCACCTAAGATTGGTTATTTATTTGGCTCAGTTCCCTGAAAAGCTGATGATAAGCCAGATCAGAGAGAGACATTTTCCTTAAGTCCTGGCCCTGAATGGGTAATTGCACACTGCTGAATTCACTTTAATTAGACCTTCATTCAAAGGTCTAAGTTTATTTTCCCCAAATTTTTTGCACATTTTACATTTCATTCACAAGTTAATTTTTTCTTCTTTTTTCTTGAATTTTATTCTTTGTATTTTGCCAATTGATTTCATACAACCCCCACGACTCAGCCACTCATCCTTAGCAGACCTGAGGTACCCTTTTTTAGAAAAAAAGGTGTGTTTAAGATTTACCTTAGGGGGATATCTGTTAAGTTTTTTAAAATTTGATAATGTAAAAATATATGTATATTTAACTCTTTTAGGAGTAATTTCATGGGGAATTTTGTAAATCTTAGAAGAAAATGTATGTTTTGTAATCTATAACGTAAAGTTTAAATTCTTTTGAGAATAATTTCAGGATAAGGATCCTACCATCTCCCCAGAATCCAGACAATGAACCTGTTTGGTGAAGACACCATGAAGATGACTGAAAAGCCTTCACTGTACCATGAAGACCAAATTTTGAACTTTGGGGTGCAGTTGATTGAACTATGGGGAGTGGAAATTGAATTGTATATATTGTTTTAATTGTACACTGTTATACCAATAGGGGACTTCCCCCAAATTGGTTTTTTGTCAATGCGGCTAATTTTAATCATTTGTTCATCTATTTCTTTCATCCCCAAATTCCTGAAAATTTTAGAAGTTTTCTATTTTTACAGGTCCAGTGAAGAAAAAGGGCTAACTTTTTTTTTTTTTGCCGAACCTCACGGGGAATTGTAAAAGTGAAATTTGGGAGATGCCATCTAAAAGTATATATATTTTCTATGGACACGTGGAAATTATCAGACTACATTTCCCGTGGTCCAACGGGTTTCCGTTTCCGGTTCTTTGGGCGTGGGGACGCCTACGTCTCCACACAGAACAGTTTAAAATCTCCTGGGTTAGGGGGGAGTGGCCTCTTGGCCAGCAGACTCAGGAAGAGACAGGAGACAATAATGGCTAGGGCGGCAGTTTTGAATTCTTACAAGCGCATGGTCTAATGACTTTATCTATCGGCATGGCTTTAATTAAAATACTAATTTATATTATTATATCAGCCTTTATTATTTTTTATCCTATGTGACCTTGGGAAAGTAATTTACTTCTTTGGTTCTCATTTTCCTTGTCTATAAAAGGAAGATGTTGGATTAGAAGGTCTCTAGGTTTCCTTCCAGTTCTAGATCAATGATCCTCAAAGTTGGGACCAATATCAAAAGAACTAAGTAATCCAAAATTTGGGGTTATATCCTGGGTTCAGAATCCTACTAAAAATCCTGTCAATAGGCTAAGCTTAGGACCTTTAGAAACATTAAGACATGCCAGATGTAAAATTGGAAGGTTGAAGAAAAGAGAAGAGATGCACTGATGCATTCTAGAGAGCTGAATGATGCAAAGTTTTTTTTAAAAATTTTTTATTTGATTACTAAAAATGACTAAGGAGATGAGACTGGACTGCTGGGAAAAACTCAATAGTTTCTACAACTGGGAAGAATTTTCAGAGAAAGCTTTTCTTTTCTCGACCATATATGAAAAGTTTGAGAAGAGTGTATCCTATAGGATAAACCAATCCAGAAATACACAAAGATTTTGTATATTGTTTTTTAAAAATTCAAAAATTATCTGATCTGATATATCCCTCTCTCTAGTTCTGTCTCTATATCTTGCTAAGATGCCTGAACAGAATCTCTTTTGAAAATCCAATATAAATAAGTTCTACTAGACTCATATGTGATGTTTGTCTTTTTGTACTATTAGAGCCTAATCCCTCTGGGGAGGGAAGAGCAAGGAGAATGTATTGCTCATCTTTGTATTCTTTGTAATGCATTGCACTTGGGGGAGATAGTATTTGTTAAAATTGATTGAATTTGTTGGATTCAACCTTTAAAACTGATTTACTTACCACTTTTAAAATTTACAATTTGATTATGTTCACACCGGGTATCAGTATGCCCTTAGTCATGATCTGATATATTATGTATTTCCTGAGATTCAGATGCCATGAATTCTTTGCACCTAATTTAAGAAAAATAAAGCTATCAAAGTATCTTGAAACAGTAATCAAGCCCTATATTTAAAGATGATAGATACATCCCGGCAAACTTAAATAATCAAATGCTTAGGTATAATTTGCTATCTTTTCTACTAATCTTTTAACTTCCAACATTTCCATTCACTTGGAAGTGAATTTTACAAAAAACGAATAAACAAAAATTACCTCAAAGGAAAGTTTTGAGGAGGCATCCCTAACCATTCTTTTGCAGAGGTGAGATGTACACAGATGTGGAGGACTGCCCATAATTTCAGATTTTTTAAATGTGTTGATTAGTTTTGCTTATCCCTGCCCCCTTTTCTCTTAAAAATTTTATTTGTTATATTGAATAGTACTGCAAGAGGGGTAAGGAAGGGAAATTGGGAGAAATTTTGTACACATGAACAAAAGATATCAATAAAACTTAAAAAAAAATCCAGGTTCATTTATGTCTCAGCAGTTATCTCAATTTCCCTAGGGAGAGTATTTTACTTCAAAGCTAAACAAAGAGAAAGTGTTATTTTGCCTTGCTAACCTCCCTACTTTCAAGCATCTGCTTCCCTTTTCCAACAAACAAAAGCTCAAATAAAATGAGAGAAAATTTATTTAGGAGTATGCTGCTTTTACAAGAATAAAGGCCTCGTGCCTAGGTTGTCATCAACCCTGTTTTCTTGCCATAGAACCACAGAATTTAAGCTGGAAAGGATCTCTTAGAAGATCTTCAGGGTTGACAACCTCATTTTTTAGATTAGAAATCTGAGCCTAAATGTAGTGGAAAAAAGTACTGGATTTGGAGCATACGAAATATTTACAGGAGTTAGGGGACCTGTCCTGTTGTTACCATTTATAACTAGTGCAATCCTAGATAAGCTAGTTAATGTCTTTGAGACCTTGCTTACTCATCTGTAAAATGACCTTTAATGTCTCTTTCAGTACTGAGTTTCTGCAAGAATATAATAAGATCTTATGACCCCAGAGATGTTGTTACCTCCAGGTTCAAAAATTTGATTTTAAATGTTCTGTCCTTATTATGAGCCACTCTGCCTTTAAATATTTACTTTTTTTCTGGTTGAAATTAGTGAAGGCAACATGGTATAGTGAAATAATTATTGTTAACTAAGTAATAAATATATGTTCCAGTCATTGCCATGCCACTAGGTAGCTGAGTGACTAAATTTTCTAGGCCTGTTTCATCACCGATAAAATGGGGAGTTTGTACTAGAGAAGCTTAGATTGAAGTCCCTCCTATATGCAAGGTATGGTGCTAGCACTATTGTGTAGTGTAGGCCAGTCTGGGGATACAAAAATGGAAGAAGACACAATGCCCTGCTTTTTCAGTGTTTAGAGTTCAATAAGGGAGTATTTGCACAAAAAAAAAACTTCAGCTGACATATGCTTGGGCTTTTATTACTCTTGCTTCCTTTTGCCCTTTGAAGCAAGAAAATACATGCATTATTTGGAAAGGAGGAAAAACCTTTTCCAAAATGCTATAGGCTAAAAACACATGGGAGAATGCTCAAAGAACGAATGCCTATTAGGGCAGAGTAAAGATTGTTGTAGGTAAGAAGGTGAGTTATGTATATGTGAACAGTGAGGGGCATTTGCTAGAAGTGATCAGTTGTGTTAGTGGTGATTGTGGAAATATTGGTTTATTTGGTTTATTCCTGGCTCTTTCCCAGCTGAGAAAGGATTTTCCTAATAGGGACTTAACTAGATTTTGCAGATGCAGGAACTAAGGGACACAGACTGAGTTATTCTGGAGCAGAGCAATCAAGACAGAGATCCAAACCTAGGGTGGACCAAGACTCAGAGGGTTTGGCTCTTGCCTAAGAAGTTCTAGATTTATATGTGTTGCAGGAACTTCCTGAAAGATGTCATGAATGTATATACCTTGCTATCAGACTTGGACTTGAGTCTCATTTAGGTCCTTAGATGTATTTTATTCATTCATTAATTCATTTATTTATTTTTAAAACACCTTCTCTCTTAGAATCAATACTATGTCTTGGTTCCTGGCCAGAGTGATTAAGTGACTTGCCCAAGAATACACAGCTGGGAAGAATCTGAGGCCAGATTTGAATCTAGGATCTCCCATCTCTAGGCCTGGCTCTCAATCCACTGAGCCACCCAACTGTCCTCTTTTATTTATGTTTTAAAAGCTTTTTGGTTACTGGCTAGTCAACTAACTTTACCACCATAAAAGTTAGCAAAATTCAGGGATTCCAAAAGAGACAGAGTGTATTAGGATAAAGGCAACATATAGGTCACATGAGAGAATTCATCATTGAGAATCCTTTGGCTAGAATCTAATATGTTTGTCATAAGTAGACATTTGGGAGTTATAATTGTTTTTTGTTTTGTAATTCAGATTCTCTCCTTCCCTCCCTCTTCTCCACCCTCCTAAAGGTGGTAAATAGTCTGATATAGATCATACCAGTGCTGTAATGCAGTACATAGTTCCATATTCCTCATATTGTAAAAGAAGACATATATCACCATACAAGAAAAACTGAGTTATAAATATTATGAGATAAGATGATAAATGTGGAGGAGAGGAACAACATGATAGGAGAGATTCAGGTAGGATCAATCAATAAACATTTATTAAACACTAATAACTATGTTAAGTGATGCTTCAACCATGCGTTCAAGCAGTTGTTTTTCTTCTATGTTTCCTCTCCTGCAGTCTTTCCTCTGAATGTGGGTAGCGTTCTTCACCATAAATCCCTCAGAATTGTCCTGGGTCATTGCATTGCTGCTGGTACAGAAGCCCATTACATTCGATTTTACCACAGTATGTCAGTCTCTGTGTACAATGTTCTTCTGGCTCTGTTCCTTTTGCTCTGCATCAGTTCCTGGAGGTCTCTCCAGTTCGCCTGGAACTCCTCCAGTTTATTATTCCTTTTAGCACAATAGTATTCCATCACCCGCATATACCACAGTTTGTTCAGCCATTCCCCAATTGAAGGACATATCCTCCTTTTCCAGTTTGTTGCCACCACAAAAAGCACAGCTATAAATATTTTCGTACAATTCTGTTTATCTATGATCTCTTTGGGGTACAAACCCAACAATGGTATGGCTGGATCAAAGGGCGGGCATTCTTTTATAGCCCTTTGAGCATGATTCCAAATTGCCAGCCAGAATGGCTGGATCAGTTCACAACTCCACCAGCCATGCATTAATGTCCCAATTTTGCCACATCCCCTCCAACATTCATTACTCTCACCTTCTTTCATTTTAGCCAATCTGCTAGGTGTGAGGTGATACCTCAGAGTTGTTTTGATTTGCATTTCTCTAATTATTAGAGATTTAGGACACTTTCTAATGTGCTTATTGATACTTTTGATTCCTTTATCTGAAAATTGCCTATTCATGTCTCTTGCCCATTTATCAATTGGGGAATGGCTTGATTTTTTATACAATTGCTTTAACTCCTTGTATATTTGAGTAATTAGACCCCTGTCAGAGTTTTTTCTAATTCAGTAAAGAAGTTTTTTGGTAGCTTGATAGCTATGGCGCTAAATAGGTAAATTAATTTGGGTAGAATTGTCATTTTTATTATGTTAGCTCATTCTACCCATGAGCAATCAATGGCTTTCCAATTGTTTAGATTCAGTTTTATTTGTTTGGAAAGTGTTTTGTAGTTGTTTTCATATAATTGCTGTGTTTGTTTTGGTAGATAGATTCCTAAGTATTTTATATTGTCTAGGGTGATTTTAAATGGTGTTTCTCTTTCTACCTCTTGCTGCTCTAGCGTGTTGGAAATGTATAGAAATGCTGATGATTTATGTGCATTTATTTTGTATCCTGCAACTTTGCTAAAGTTGTTGATTATTTCTACAAGCTTCTTAGTTGATTCTCTAGGATTTTTTAAGTAGACCATCATATCATCTGCAAAGAGTCATAGCTTAGTCTCCTCCTTGCCTATTTTGATACCTTTAATTTCTTTTTCTTCTCTAATTGCAACTGCTAGTGTTTCTAGTACTATGTTGAATAATAGAGGTGATAATAGACATCCTTGTTTTACTCCTGATCTTATTGGGAAGGCTTCTAATTTATCCCCATTGCATATGATGTTTGTTGATGGTTTTAGGTATATACTGTTTATTATTTTTAGGAAAGGTCCTTCTATTCCTATACTTTTCAGTGTTTTCAATAGGAATGGATGCTGTATTTTGTCAAAGGCTTTTTCAGCATCTATTGAGATAATCATGTGATTTTTGTTTGCTAGACTGTTGATATGGTCAATTATGTGGATGGTTTTCCTAATGTTGAACCAACCTAGCATTCCTGGTATAAATCCCACCTGATCATGGTGGATGATCTTCTTAATTACTTGCTGGAGTCTCTTTGCTAGTATTCTATTTAAGATTTTTGCATCTATGTTCATTAGGGAGATTGGTCTGTAGTTTTCTTTTTCTGTTTTTGATCTCCCTGGCTTTGGCATCAGTACCATATTTGTGTCATAAAAGGAATTTGGTAGGACTCCTTCTTTGCTTATCATATCAAATAGTTTGTATAGTATTGGAATTATTTGCTCTTTGAATGTCTGATAGAATTCACTTGTGATCATCAGGCCCTGGCGATTTTTTCTTAAGGAGTTCTTTGATGGCTTGTTCAATTTCTTTTTCTGATATGGGATTATTTAGGTATTCTATTTCTTCTGCTGTTAATCTAGGCAATTTATATTTTTGTAAATATTCATCCATATCTCCTAAATTGTTATATTTATTGCCATATAATTGGGCAAAATAGTTTTTAATGATTGCCTTAATATCCCCTTCATTAGAGGTGAGGTCTCCCTTTTCATCTTTGATACTATCAATTTGGTTTTCTTCTTTCCTTTTTTGTATTAGATTGACCAGTACTTTGTCTATTTTATCTGTTTTTTCAAAGTACCAGCTTCTAGTCTTATTTATTAATTCAATAGTTCTTTTACTTTCGATTTTATTAATTTCTCCCTTGGTTTTTAGTATTTCTCATTTAGTTTTCATCTGGGGATTTTTAATTTGCTCGCTTTCTAATTTTTTGAGTTGCATGCCCAATTCATTGATCTCTGCCCTCCTTAATTTCTTAATATGTGCACTCAAGGATATAAATTTCCCCCTGAGTACTGCCTTTGCTGCATGCCACAGAGTTTGGTAGGATGTCTCATCATTGTCATTTTCTTCAATGAAATTGTTGATTGTTTCTATGATTCCTTCTTTGACAAATTGGTTTTAGAGAATCATATTATTTAATTGCTAATTAGTTTTTGATTTTCCTGTCCAGGTGCCCTTACTAATTATTATTTTTATTGCATTATGATCTGAGAAGTTTACATTTATTATTTCTGCTCTTTTGCATTTGTTTGCAATGATTCTATGCCCTATAACATGGTCAATCTTTGTGAATGTGCCATGTGCAGCTGAGAAGAAGGTGTATTCCTTTTTGTCCCTATTTATTTTTCTGCACATATCAATTAAATCTAATTTTTCTAGGACTTCATTCACCTCTCTTACCTCTTTCTTATTTATTTTTTGGTTTGATTTATCTAGATCTGACAGAGGAATATTTAGATCTCCCACTAGTATGGTTTTACTATCTATTTCCTTCTTGAGCTCTGCCAGTTTCTCCTTTATGAATCTGGGTGCTATGCCACTTGGTGCATACATATTGAGCAGTGTTATTTCCTCATTGTTTATACTGCCTTTAATCAGGATGTAATGACCTTCCCTGTCTTTTTTAATCATATCTATTTTTACTTTGGCTTTGTCAGAAATCATAATAGCCACTGCTGCCTTCTTTTTTTCATTTGACGCCCAAAAGATTTTGCTCAAAACCCTGAACCTTAAACTTGTGTATGTCCATCCGCCTCATATGTGTTTCTTGTAGACAACATATGGTGGGGTTTTGGTTTCTAATCCACTCTGCTATTTGCTTCCGTTTTATGAGCGAGTTCATCCCATTCACATTCAGAGTCATAATCATCAGTTGTGCATTTGCTGACATTTTCAAATCCTCCCCCATTCCTACCCCTTCTCCTTAAACTATTTCCTTTAAAACCAGTGGTTTGCTATTAAGACCCTATCCCTTATCCCCTCCCTTGATTAACTTCCCTTTCTACCCCCTCCCTTATTTTCCCCCCTCTTTTTGTTTTTAAAGGCCTTATGAATTCCCTCCTCCTTCACCCCTCCCTTTTTTTACCTCCCCACTCCCCTGCTCCCCTTGGTTTATCCCTTCTAACTTTCTCAGAAGGGTTAGATAAGAGTTTTATTTCCCAATGGATAGTATAGCTACTCTTCCCTCTCCGGGTTTATTACACTGAGAGTAAGGTTTGATTATTACCTCTTTATGCTCTCTTTCTCTCCTTCTTATATTAGTATTTGTCCCCTCTCCCTCCCATGCCCTCTTTGTGTGTAATAGAATATTCTATTTTCTTATTCACTCAAGTTTCTCTTGGTGTCCCCTGCTATTCACCCCCTCTTTCCCATCCCCCACGCCATCTTAGATTATTTAGTGTTCCACCCTCACCCTGTGAATTATTCTTCTCATTACTATAATAGTGAATACTATAATAGTGAATAGAGTTCACTACAGAGAATTATACATAACATTTCTCTACATAGGAATACAGATAATTAGATCTCACTGAGGCCCTTAAAAAGGCAAATTTAAAAATTATAAGTTTTCTTTCTTTCCCCTCTGTATCTTATTTACCTTTTCAGGTTTCTCTCGATTTTTGTGGTTGGATATCAAACTTTCCATTTAGCCCTGGTCTTTTCTGTCCAAATACCTGGAATTCTTCAATTTTGTTGAATGCCCATACTTTCCCCTGGAAATATATAGTCAATTTTGATGGGTAGTTGATCCGTGGTTGCAGACCCAGCTCTCTTGCCTTTCTGAATATCGTATTCCAAGCCTTGCGATCTTTTAGTGTGGAGGCTGCCAGATCCTGTGTGATCCTGATTGGTGCTCCTTGATATTTGAATTGTCTCTTTCTGGCTTCTTGTAAGATTTTTTCTTTTGCTTGGAAACTCTTGAATTTGACAATTATATTTCTGGGCGTTTTCTTATCTGGATCGAATGTCACAGGTGTTCTATGGATCCTTTCAATGTCTATATTGCCCTCATGTTATAGGACTTCAGGGCAATTTTGCTGAATAATTTCTGTTAGTACGGAGTCCAGGTTTCTATTAATTTCTGGTTTTTCTGGAAGACCAATTATTCTCAAATTGTCTCCTCTAGACCGGTTTTCTTAGTCTGTCACTCTCTCATTGAGATATTTCATGTTTCCTTCTATTTTTTTCAGTCTTTTGACTTTGTTTTATTTGTTCTTGTTGTCTTGAGAGATCATTAGCTTCTTATTGCTCAATTCTAGCCTTTAGGGATTGGTTTTCGGCTATAATCTTTCGGTTTTCGGCTATGATCTTTTGGTTTTCGGCTATAATCTTTTGGTTTTCTGCTATAATCTTCTCGTTTTAGGTCCTAATCTTCTGGTATTCCTTTTCAATCTGGTCATTTCTGGTGTTCAATTTGCTTATCAGTTCATTTGGTTTCTGAGCCTCACTTTCCAATTGCAAGATTCTACCTTTTAAACTGTTATTTTCTTCCCAGATCTCTTCCATTTTCCTCAAAATCTCAGTTTTGAACTCTTCCATAGCTTATGAGGAGTTTTCCTTATTTGAGGAGTGTCCAGATGCTTGTTTGTTTCCTCCTCTGTTTGCTCGGTTGTCTGGATTTTCTCTGTGTAAAAGTTGTCGAGTGTTAAAGACTTCTTTTTCTTGTTGTTAATCTTTCTCTTCTGAACTTCCTGAGTCTGGGTAACCATCATTAGCCCAGCAGCTTCTCAGATTTATCTTCGCGCTTGGGGTCTGTCCGCGGTCTATTGGCTCCTGAGGTCTGAGTTCTGGTTTTTTCCAAGGTTAAGCCCCCTGGTGGACCCTCTTGCTTGATCCTCTGCTGGAGGTTTCTTTACAAGTCTCAGGGCGCTGCTTCCACAGTCGTATACCCTGTGTCTGCCTCCATCCACGCCTCCGCCCGTGCCTGCGCCCGCTCTCGGCGCCCTGCACGCGCTCAAATTTTGTGTGCGTTCGTTAGCTTTTTGGGGTCCTAAATCTTGCTGCTCTCTGGAACAGGCCCTGGAGCTGCCAATGACTCGATGGGTGCCCCAAACTTGCTCTATTTCTTTTTAGCTGGCTTCGGCGCTATATGTGTTGTGTGTGGAGGGGCTGGGGGTGGGGTGGTTGCTCAGCCCGGGATTTAGTGAGAGCTGTTTCACCCCTTTATAGCATGGAAATGCCCCGATTCCACGTATCTTCCACACTGTGCCCTGTTGTGGGGTTCCTCCGTTCGTCTGGACTTGTTTTTATGTCCCCTTGAGGAGTTTTGTGTGTTTCGGTCAGGAGAGGTTAAGAGCTGCTTTTTACTCTGCCGCCATCTTAACCCGGAAGCTAGTAGCACATTTTTAATAGACCTAAGATGGAATCAAATTCTGCACTCATTGAGAAATGGAAAATCCAACTGTGATACATAAACATAAGGGCATATTACCATTATGTAAGAAATGAAGATAATGAATGCAGAGAATCCTGGAAAGATTAATATGAATTGATTCAGAGTGAAGTAAGTAGAACCAGGAAAATAATATGCACAATGATTACCACAATGTAAACTGGTACAAGAACTGTAAGAACAAAGCAATGGAAACTGATTGCTGCAAAATTATAAAGATCAAGCTTGCCCCCAAAGAAAAAATATGAGAATGAACAACACTCTTTCTTGCTTCTTTGTGAAAGAAGGGTTCCAGGGGAGTAGAACACTGCTTATAAACATCAGACTTTTTGCAGTCTGTTGATTAGATTAATAGACTTTTTTTTATCCTTTCTTCCTGAAAAATTTTTAAGAGATTTATTTTTAAGAGAAATTATTTTCCTTCTCTAGGAGAGAAAAGAGAGGATATAAGTGGGAAATATAGGTAACATAACAACAAATGGTATCAAAATATATTAAAAGAAATGAGACACAAGTAATAACTGAGTAGCTATTATACATTTAGAAATTGTAAATTAAAAAAATTTTCTAGATTTCTAAAAAAGCTCTCACAGAGCTTGCAACTAAGTTGGAAGAAAACTAGCAGAATACATCACATGCTAGTCAGATATAAAGGTGTCCAAAGTGCAGAAGTCAATGTGAGTAGTTGCATATGTCCTTTGGTCTCACTTCCATGCTGTGAATCCCACAGACTTGAAAGAGTGTCCGTATAGTACTCATTGCTTTCTTTGGATACCTGGAAGAAATTGACCAGTGGACTAGAGTGAACACAATAATAGTTGTATTTTTTATCCAAAGCTTTAGAATTAAATATAAAAATATATTTTCATTCCAAAAACATACCTTGAAATATAAATAGTAACAATAGGCCAGTATAAGTGCCCCAGAGCTCTTTGTGCTTATAGAGTAAGAACCAAGGACCCTACTAAAAAACCTCACTGCAGGTGTCTCTTCCTCGCTCCTGGCAGGTTTCAAAGGGCTCTGATGAATTTTTTCTTGATATATCTAGGGATTATTAAGTTCCTTATCAGTATTGCTTCTCTGGTACCAGGTTTTGGTCATCCTTTTGTAGCACATTTTCAAGTTGCCAAGGAGATATGAAACTGTAAATGTATGTCCTGCTGGTCAGGATGGAAATCTACTCCCATCCCAAGGATTCAAGTGCTTGAGCCCAGATGAAGTTAATATTGGTCAGAACTACAGACTTGCTTGAGAAGGTGACCTTAAAATTTTTTTTTAAAAAAAGAGATGGCATAAGGGAATTAAGGAGGAAGCCCTGTCCAAGAGTTTGGAGCTTAGAGACAAGAATTTTAGGTGGGATGAACCTGCTAAAGGTCCTGGAGAACTGGCTGTTGCCATCATTTCTGAGGGAAAGAAACAGTCCTGCCACTACCTCTGGACTAGGCTCTTATAGGAATGGGTGAGAGAAATACTTAATGAATCTATTAAAGAAATGAATGGTTATTCCTAAAAAAAAGATGTGAATCAATAGAACCAAGTAGCCAAAGGACTAACAATCTAGGCTGTTTTGAAGGTATCTCTAAATAATAATATGGCAAAGCAGTGGCACTGGTCAGGGGAGAAATTACAAAACAATAATGACATGTGAAAGCATATGTTAATGCAAATGTCTTGACAAGAAGTCTACTCTCATAGATATATAAGCCCATCAACCTTAGTAAACTCATTCAAGGTTCAAGGAAACTAAATGGAGGAAGCATAGTCAACTGAGGAAATTCGCAGAAAAGGTGAGAAATGAACCTCAAAGCAAATATATTACACTGATATAATATATAGATATAGAATAGATGCCAAGCCAGCCTAACATATTAACACTTCACTAGAGGAAAATGAGAAAGGTAGAACATCCTTTTGTTACAACTGTGTAAAAGATGCCCATAAGGAAATCACCAGCATTAGAGAAGAGAATATAGCTTGTGGGTCAGAAACTGAGTGCAAACATGGTCAGCTTTGGGAAAAGGAGATGGATTAGGGAAGGAGACTGTCCCATTCCTTGAAAGTGATTAGTATGACCTCATTAGTAATTCTTGACAAATCTTTTCTATCTAAATTTATTGGACTCCATATGGGAGGTGATAGTGAAGACTGAAGATTTGGACTGTTCTGATATCCTAAAGGATTCAGTAAAATGATCATCATGTTCCAGGCATTTTATGAGAAGCTTTAGAAGAAAAGATCTATATAGTCTCTAGATCAAGAGATTCTTAACCTTTTTGTGTCATAGAACCTTTTGGCAGTTAGGAAAAACCATCCTGGCTATAATCTAGAAAGATTATTCCATTGATGGTCTCTAAAATCTATATCAGTGGCATCTTCATAGGATCCAAAAGTCAGAATCCTTTAGAGTAATGGTAATGAAAAAAAAGGAAAGACATGCATATATTTAGAATACCAGACTTTGAACCAAAGAAACAAAATGGTACAGTATATAATTAGAAGAGTTCAAGATATTTTGCTAGGCAGTAGCTCTTAGAGATGGACATGAGGTAGCTATATCCATATTCCTAAGGATGAAGATGACAAGGGGAAGACAGTTTTCATTTTCTCAACTGGATTTTAGTAGTTTGATTGTAAATCCCAAGGAAGCTTGAAGGTACCTGCCTCTTTCTAAACACTGATGGAGAAAGCAGACATGGATTAACTGCTAGCATTGCTGTGCCTAAATGACATTATTGTCTTTAGGAAGATCCTAGATGAAAATAAGGAAAAACGGATGGAAATGTTGGATCAGTTAGAAAAAAATGTCATAAAGCTTTTGGCTTACAATTGTCGGTTTTGTAGAGCCTCTTTTGTAGAGTTAAGTATGTGGGTCACATAATATTGTTCCAAAGTGTGAGCAGAACACCTAGAAAAGATAGAAGCCTCCTGACTTAGCCACATCCAAAGAGCCTTCTAGACGTAAGAAATTTTCTGGGCTTTGGTTGTTTGTATTGTAATGTTTTTTTTAGCAGCTATGCTGCTATTGCTAAGCTACTACATGAACTGACTTGGACATATATGAAGGAAGAGATACAGTGAGAGTGTTGTGAATACAATTTCAATAAAGGTATAGTTTTCTCCAGGGTAAGATATAATTTTTAATAAGTGATGCTTAGTTTGTTTGTTAGTAAAGATTGTTAGTAAAAACAGGTTGTGCTGGTACCTCAGAAAGCCAGGGACCTGAGCGTGATTAATTTATTGGTTAGGCTGGCAGTAACCAAGAAATTAGGTCAGTAGTCTCTCTTAATAATTAAAGAAGACCTGGAGTGAGTGACAGGGCATGGATTGCTTAATGCTAGAGCACTGAAACTTTCCAATGCTCTTTAAAGCAGAGGGGATTTTAAAGCTGAAAACCACAAAGGGAAGGGGGAAGGGGAGTACACCAAGCACAGAGCAGGGTAAATGACATTATGGGACTGAAAACAAAATCATTGGCTGGAAATTTGGTAATGGGGTTAGCAACAATCTCCCACCCCCTCCATCCCATTATTTTATGGTACTATGAAGGGCTCATTGTTGGAATTTAGGTGCAAGATAGTGGCTCAGACTTTGGATAGAAAACCAGACATCTTTGTAGGATAGCATGTGTAATGCAGGGTTTTTTGCATTGCAATATTAGCCTAGGCTAAGCTGTCAGTTACCCTGAATGGAATCTTGCTGATGGCATGCACCATGGGGCAGATGCCAACTAGCAGTTGGGCTGAGACTATAAAAGCCCCTGCAAACCTAACTCTGGGTTCTGTTTCCTCTGTCTTCACCCTGATCACCTACTTATCACTGACCTTCCCCCTGGGGCCCCAGATGGTGAAGGGTGGTGAAAGGGTAGTGGAATCGTGGGTAGGAAAATAGGATAGCTTAGATCTTAGGACCTTCCTCAAGACCAACCCAACAACATCTATTTCTTTTACAATTGATTAGCTACAGGATCAAATTAATTTCTAACCAGAGACCATTTAGCTCTGGCTGAGGGCAGCCAGCCCTCGGCCTACCAAACCTTCTAGGACCTTAGCCAGCACTAGTCAGATGACCATAGCAACAGCCTTGCAACACCTAAGCCCTCTTACCTTGGCCATTCCTTCCCCAGTTTCAATAAATCCCTTAGTCTTTATCAGAGAATCTTGTGATTATTCCTATATCACCAAGGCTAAGGAGATTAAGGAAGAGGAAAGGTTACTGAGCAGTTTGGGGGTCACTTTGAGGTTAAACCAATTCTCCATTGCTGGGACAGGAAGTTCAGTCAGTCACTTCCTGCCGGCCTGCCATCATTCAATAAGAGGCAGTTACCCCAGCAGGGTGGGGCCACCCACCAGACATCTTAAAGGAGCCTAATAGCTAGCAGTGCAGTTTCACTGGGCACTTAGCTTCAAGGGTTTGAATTTATACGTATACCAAGTTCATTCCCAGCTGAGGTTGCTCAATCTTGATAACATCGAACCCAATCTCCTGCTGGTCTAGTTACAGGCTCTAAGGCCCCTAGCAGTGACTTTACCACCTGCATAACACATGGTGGTTAAAGGTAGCAGACCCAAACCCCTTTCTTTCTCACACAATTTTTAAGGCCTGTAAGAATTCTTTGAGGCAGAGAAAGATCAACAATTGGTAAGATTAGCAGGAGAGCTACTAGACTAGATAAGGATTGGGGATTGGAGACCCTCTCAATCTAATATCTATAATCTATAATCACTCAGAGCTGGAGGCTATTGACTTAGTAGAAACTGGAGCTTTTGTTCTTCACAACTCCTCTGACTCAGCCTGGCCAATGCCAAAGCAGAGAGTGACTGCCCTTGATGCAGCTGTGTTGGTGATTTCTCTCAGCTTTCTTGTTATCAGTGTTTGGTGATGTATTAGCTCTCATAGCCTTTAAGAAATATTCAAATCCTACCAACCCTCTGCTTCTTCAGACCTCCCAACCTTCCTTCACCACCCAGGGACCCAGATTCTTAAAGAGCTAGGAAGATTCAGAGACCTAAAGATCTAAGGACCAAAGTCCGAAGTCCGAGAGAGAACCCCAGGTGCCTGTTAGGAGTATTTATACTCCCAGGCCAACCGACTCTGCCCCTGGCTCATGGCATCTGGGAACATTCCAATCTCTCCAACTGCCTCCTTTGCCAATCAAGGTGACTCCAACATTTCTCAGGATTTGAATATAATATATGAGACTGTTTTTTTTAATTATTGACCTCTTTAGGATTATATACCTAAAAATGGAATCTCTGAGTCAAATAGTATGGACGTTTTAGACTATTTATATGTCAAAACTGTTTCAAGAGGTTGCATTAATTCACAGCTTCATCAACAATACATTACTCTCTCTATTTTTCCACAGTATCTTTTACTGACTTTTTATTGACTATTCATGACTTTTGCCATCTTTACCAATTTGATTAGGTGGGAGGTGATACCTCAGGGTTGTTTTGTTTTGCATTCCTCTTATTATTAGTGATTTGGAAAATTCTTTCATGTGATCATTAATAGTTTGTAGTTTTTTGTTTGTTTGTTAACTTTAAAAAAGACCTGGATTGCTCTATCTTGCTTAGTCTGGAAGTTCAGCAGCCAATTTTAATACTGATGAGCACAGAAACCTTATTTAACATGCTCCATTTTTCTGCCCTGAGTTTAGGAAACATGGTGGTCTTCAATTCTGGAATTCTGAAGAAGCTAAAGAACTGTTAAATAGGAAGAAATTGAAAATGAGACAAAGAGAGAGGATGACTTCAGGGAAGTCAGATGGAATAGTTATGTGACCTTGGGCAAGTCACTTAAAACTCACATCATATAGTGGATAGGTCTTTCAGTTTATATTAAGAAAGACCTGGGCTCAGATCCCACCTCAGATACTTATTAATTGTATGACCTTAAACAATAACAAGAAAAATAATAATAGCTCATGTTTATGTAACACTTACTATGTGCCAGACACTGTGCTGAGGGTCTTGTAATTATTATCTCATTTGATCCTCACAACAATTTTAGGAGGTAGATGTATTATTATCCCCATTTTATAGATGAAAAAACTGAAGCAAGAAGAGGTTAAATGACTTGTCCCAGGACATATAACTAGTAAGTATCTAAGGCTGGATTTGAACTCTTATCATTCTGTCTCCAGGTCTGATTCTATCCACCAACAACTAATTGACAATTCACTCATATATCTCTCCTTTAGTTTCCTTATCTATAAAGTGAGTGGGTTGGACTTGATTTACTTTAAAGTCTCTTCCACCTCTAAATCTAAGATCCTATAATTCTACATTTAATCTTTCTTGATTCCCTCAGTTACTACTTATACATTCCCTGCCTCATTATTTTGCATTTATATCCTAGTTAATTTATATTAATTCACACATAAATATATTATTTCCCCTGGTGGAGCCTTCTTGAGGGCAGGGACTATTTGATTTTTATTTTTTATCCTCAGTGTCTGACACATACTTGTTGACTGATTGTTTGGAATTGATGTCTATGCCATAAAACTAAAGCAACATGCATGCATAAAAAAGTCTGTTCCCGGAAGTTCCGGGTTAAGATGGCAGCAGAGTAAGAAGCAGCTCTTAACCTCTCCTGACCGAAACACACAAAACTCCTCAAGGGGACATAAAAACAAGTCCAGACGAACGGAGGAACCCCAACAACAGGGCACAGCGTGGAAGGTACATGGAATCGAGACATTTCTAGGCTATAAAGGGGTGAAACAGCTCTCACTAAATTGCGGGCTGAGCAACACCCCACCCACACCCCCGCCACACACAACATCTATAGTGCCGAAGCCAGCTAAAAAGAAATAGAGCGAGTTTGGGGCACCCATTGAGTCGTTGGCAGCTCTGGCTGGGGCCTGTTCCTGAGAGCAGCAAGATTTAGGACCCCAGTAAGCCAAAGAACGCACGCGAAATCTGAGCGCGGGAGCAGAGAGTGGACGCCGGGCGCAGAGCGTGGGCTGAGAGCACAGGCACGGGCAGAGGCGTGGGTGGAGGCAGACACAGCCACGAGCTAAAGCTCTGAAAACCTGAGTGGGGAACCAGTGCAGATGGGTATACGACTGTGGAAGCAGCGCCCTGAGACTTGTAAAGGAAGCTCCTGCAGAGGATCAAGCAAGGGGGTCCACCAGGGGGCTTGACCTTGGAAAAAACCAGAACTCAGACCTCAGGAGCCAATAGACCGTGGACAGACACTGAGCGCGAGGATAAACCTGAGAAGCTGCTGGGCTAATGATGGCTACCCAGTCTCAGGAAGCTCAGAAGAGAAAGAATAACAACAAGAAAAAGAAGCCTTTAACACTCGACAACTTTTACACAGAGAAAATCCAGATAACCAAGCAAACAGAGGAGGAGAACAAACAAGCATCCAGACCCTCCTCAAATAAGGAAAACTCCTCACAAGCTATGGAAGAGTTCAAAACTGAGATTTTGAGGAAAATGGAAGAGATCTGGCAAGAAAATAACTGTTTAAAAGGTAGAATCTTGCAATTGAACACCAGAAATGACCAGATTGAAAAGGAATACCAGAAGATTATGGCTGAAAACCAGAAGATTATGGCTGAAAACCGAAAGATTATAGCTGAAAATCAATCTCTAAAGGCTAGAATTCAGCAAGTAGAAGCTAATGATCTCTCAAGACAACAAGAACAAATAAAACAAAGTCAACAGACTGAAAAAATAGAAGGAAACATGAAATATCTCAATGAGAGAGTGACAGACTAAGAAAACCGGTCTAGAGGAGACAATTTGAGAATAATTGGTCTTCCAGAAAAACCAGAAATTAATAGAAACCTGGACTCCGTACTAACAGAAATTATTCAGCAAAATTGCCCTGAAGTCCTACAACAAGAGGGCAATATAGACATTGAAAGGATTCATAGAACACCCACTACATTCGATCCAGAGAAAAAACAGTTAGAAATATTATTGCCAAATTCAAAAGCTTTCAAGCAAAAGAAAAAATCTTACAAGAAGCCAGAAAGAGACAATTCAAATATCAAGGAGCACCAATCAGGATCACACAGGATCTGGCAGCCTCCACGCTAAAAGACCGTAAGGCTTGGAATACAATATTCAGAAA
>NC_058130.1:277056024-277080427 GCF_016433145.1 Gracilinanus agilis | reverse complement strand
AAACTGGAGGAATTCCATGCAAATTGGAGAGACCTCCAGGAAGTGATGCAGAGCGAAAGGAGCAGAGCCAGAAGAACATTGTACACAGAGACTGACATACTATGGTAAAATCAAATGTAATGCTCCTGTACCAGCAGCACTGCAATGACACAAGACAGTTCTGAGGGATTTATGGTAAAGATGCTACCCACATTCAGAGGAAGGACTGCAGGAGAGGAAACATGTAAGATAAACAATTGCTTGAATGCATGGGCTGAGGCGCACATGAATGGGAAATAGACCCTGAACAAGGACACATGTTACAACCAGTGGAAATGTGCGTTGGCCATGGGTGGGGGAAGAGCGGGGGGTGAAGGGGAAATTAGGGGCAGAAAGTATGTAAACAGATTTAAAAACGAATATTAATAAATGTCTAATAAAAAAAGTTGATTCTTTTCTACAGAAATTCATAATTCATAAAAACTCCTGTCTTAAAGCCCAAGAGAGTTTAAGCTTTGCGAATCCCCTTGGAATCCGTCTTTGGGGGTACTCACTGAGCATGAGTCTTCTTTGGTTTCAGTCTTCCAGGTGTGAGAGTAGAAGACCAACTTTACTTCATGTTGCTGAAGGAAAGGACTCTGGGAAGACATGAGAGAGACTTTGATAACTTTCCCCTTGGGTGGAATCCAGGACCTTCTATTTTGGTCGAGTTGGGTTATCTCATTTCTATTGGGAGAGCTTTCTGTCCGGGTTTTCTAGTACACATTCTCCTATGTTTATTTTCTCTGATTTTTGTTTTGCAATGATTTGGATAAAGGGCTTCTTTGCTATTCTCTATATATGTTCACTGGGGAAATTATATTGATTGGAGGGGGTTAAGCCTTAGATATAGAGCTAGGGGTCCCTCTTTTACCCCCAAATGACAAAGTGATCAATAGTTAGATTGAGCCTCATCATATCACCTACACTAAAAAAGGTGTGTGTTTGTGTGTATGTGTGTGTGTGTGTGTGTGTGTGTGTGTGTGTATGCACTTCTATATTAGTACCTTCTCTTCCTCTGAAAAGAGGAGAATAGTGGCCTTGGACTCCAAACTTCTGCCTTCCTTCCTCTTAAGAATGAGGAAAAGGATGAGGTTGGGAGGAGGAAGAAAAAGAAGCTAGAGATGTCTGTTCTATCTTCCTCTGAACCAAAGAAAGGCAGGCCTCTCCTTACCTGTGGAGCTCCACTTTTTAATGCTACATTCTGAGGCTTTGTCCATAGGAACATAATTACATAATTTTTGGTTGCCCATTTTTGTAAGATATTGTTGGTTTGGGGATGGGGTGGCTAGATCTTTCTAAAAGCTTGGACAATTTTCTTGTTTGTCCTAGGCTTCTTCAAGATTTTTTAAAAAGACCAGCCTATGCGTTTCAGATGAAGTTACTGGAATATATCTTTAAACCTAAATCACCTTCAGCTTTTATTGAATTATAATTTTAGTCAAGAAACTTAAAAACTGTGTGATCCACCTCCCCAAAAGATCTTAAATCACTAGAACTACTTAAAGGGATCCTCTTCACAGAGATATTGAAAACAGAAACTTGATCATCCTTTTGATAAAGATGCTGGACTAGCCATGATTGGCCTCCTGCCCGAAGGATTGCAGCTAATATCAGATCATAATCTATCAAGTGCCCACATTATCTAGTTAGTGAAGCCTGGGTATTGTCAGATGTGGTATTTGTGCTGTATAGTCCTTAGCACAGGTGAAAAATTACAGACCAGAGTGTAAACAGGAAGCAGGATCTTTACAGCATATAATTTATAGACCTTGGTTCTCAAAAGAGAAAAGATGTAAAAGGAGATAGCCTGGGAAAGACTGCTGTGCTGCCATATGCTAGGCAGAGCAGAATAAACTCAGATTAGGTTAGAATTTATTTTGGAAATGAAGTGACATACCAGACCTTTTGCCACTGGAGCTGTCATCATATTCTACCCAGCCTCAAGAAGGTATATTCACCTTCACTTGCTTTAGCCGTCTCCATCTGGACTTCATATCCTACTCTGTGATTTTATTGTTAACAAACTGCCCACCTTATCTGTGCTCTCTTGCTCATATTCTTTACATCACCTTGCACTCAGAAACCTAACTTCTTCCAAAAAATATTGCCTTTTTGACCCTCTTCTCCAGTATTGCATTTATTTTCTCTTATGTATTGTTATTGAATAGTTTCAATTGTGCTTTGTCACATCATTTTTTCTTGGCAAGGATTAGAGTAGTTTGCCATTTCCTTCTCCAGCTCATTTTACAGATGAGGAAATTGAGGTAAACAGGCTGAAGAGACTTGTCCAGGGTGGAACAGCTAATAAATGTCTGAGACTGTATTTGAATTCAGGAAGATGAATTCTTCTGATTCTAGACCTGGTGCTTTATCCAATGCAACACTCAATTGCCTTACATATTCACTGACATATTAGGCTCTGGAAGAGCCTTGCTTTGTATTGACATCTCAAGATTCATCCCTTTCCAGTCTTACATCATTTTCCTCCTCCTTAAAAAAATAACCCTTACCTTCTCTCTAAGAATTAATATTGTGTAAATTGGTTCCAAGGCAGAAGAGTGGTAAGAGTTAGGCAAAGTGGGCCAAGTGACTTGCCCAGGGTCACACAACTAGTAAGTGTCTGAGGTCATATTTGAAGTCAGAACTTCCTGTCTCTGGACCTAGCTTTCAATACATGAGCCACCTAGTGGTTCCCTTTTCCTCCTTTTTATAGGAGTTCTTCACCTGCCCTAATGTTTTCTTCTTTGGGAACTTAAAGGGGCATTCAGATACCCCTTTATTATTTTAAATTTAAAATTTTTTTCATGATTCCATGATTCATATTGTCTCTTTCCCCTTTTCCTTCCCCCCTCCTGGAGTTAACAAGCAATTCTGTTGGGTTATACATATATTATCACTCAAAACCTCAGATACTCCTTTAAAGATGCTGGGGCTTTCTAGTTTATCTTTTGAGAGGTCATGAGTAAGTCACATAAGATATGAGAGGTCACATGAGAGGTCATATAAGATAGATAAGCATGATGAGATTATGACCTGCATCACTAGAGGAAATGTACACATTAACGTTCTATTTAAATATTTGAGTTGAATAATGCTCTCGTTAAATTATTCAGTTATTGTAATCACATATTATATATATGTATCAGGGCTCAAGATCTATGAAGCTTTGGATATAATTAAACTCTTGCTAACCCCATATATATGTGTTCTTTCTCTGTTCCTACCTCTCAGCCAAGTGTTCCACAGCATCCCAACCTGCCCAAAGCCAAACCACTCCCCAAAATAGTTAAACTGAAAAAGTGAAAATGAAAGCTGAAGAGACTAGGGTGGAGAAGATTGCTACCATGATGTCACTTGTAGGTGGATCTCTGGTCCTTTGTGGTTGACTACAGATCATTGAAACCAAGGAAAATGAAACTGTGGATGAGGGAGCCATTATCATATTGAGTAAAGGACAATCTGACCTGACTCCAAATTTGAACAAGACTTTGTTAAATACCTCAAACATATATTAATATTGGTTTGTACAGATGCAAGAAAACACTTTACACTGAGCATGGATACTCTTCTGAAAGATTTGGGAGCAATCTTGAACTAAAGAGTGATAGTCACCAAAAACACATTGCATTTTTCCTATAAATGATTTACAGATAGTCAGATTGACTTTGAAATAAACTATCCCTGAGTTCTGAGATTACGTGTACAGAGTTTAATTTCAAATATAGAGGGACAATGAGAGACAACATTTTGACTAATGCTCAGCTTGGCAGAGATAGGTTAGTTATCTGTGAGTTCAGCCTGTACTATAGGTCATTTAAGACTAATATGAATTCAAAGTAATTGTGATAGCTATAGAATGAGTGATGTCAATAAATCAATAAGTAAATAAGTAACTTTATTGCATTTTATTAAGTGCCTATTATTTGCCAGAACACGCTAAGCAATGAGAATACAAAAAGAGGCAAAAGACAATTCCCACCCTTTAAGGAGCTCACAATTTAATGGGGGAGATGAGGAATAAACAGATATGTACAAACAAACTGCATACAGAATAAATAAAAAATAATTCAGAGAAAAGTCACTAGAATGAAAATTATTTGGGAATGATTTCCTGTGGACAATAGGATTTTAGTAGTGACCTGAGGGAAGTTAATGAAGCCAGGAGGTAGAGAGGAAGAGGGAGAGGATTCCAGGCATGAAGGACAACCAGAGAAAATATCTAGAGCCAAGAGATGGATTGTCTTGTTGGTGGAACAGCATGGAAGCCAGTATTGCCATATTGAAGAGTATGTGGTAATGATGATCTGTGACATTCAGGCAGATGGACCTTTGTCACAATTAAATAGAATTGGGAGCCTGGGAATTCTATAATCTAGTACTTTCTATTCACACTGTCACCATTTTAATTCAGATCTTTATCAACTCTCACCAAGGCTATTGTAATGGACTTCTAATTGGTCTCCATGCCTTTCCCCATTTCAGTCTATCCTCCGTACAGCTGACAAAGTAATTTTCCTTAAGTGAAGATCTTACCATGTGTCACATCCCTATTCACTTTTCTAGTGCTTCTTTGATTAGGCTAAAAAAACAAACTCCTGGAAGGAGTGTGAGAGGAAGAGATTTAATCTGAAAGGGCACTTTGTTAATTAAATGGAAGTTCTTGAGGCACAATGAAAGTGAATTGCAGAGCAGGATAGGGATCCTAGATGGGGAGGACTAAAGTGGGAGGATCTCATCAAACAGGGATCTCATCAAGTATTTTTAGTATATTAATGTGAGATCTTTTTGACTTTTAAAGTCCTTTATAACCTGGTGCTATCCTAACTTTCTATTCTCATTGTACATTACTCCCTTTTCCACAATCTATGGTCCAGCCAACCAGCCAATACTGTTCTTCACACAAGACACTCCATGACCCATCTTTATCCAAGCCTTGGTACTGGGTGTCACATCAGTTTCTCTTGATCCTAGGGAGCCTCTATTAAAAAAGGGAGGGAAAAAGATGAATTGAGAGGAAATTATTTTTCAGGAATACTCCAGTTGTGGAGATACATAGGCAGCAGAAGGCATTCTTAGAACCTTGAGGTTGTGATAACTTGAGCCATCCAAAAAGCCTGGGGAATATGATAGAAGTTCCAGGTCTATTGTGGCAATGTCCAAGCTTATTTCTGCTGCTTTGGGAGAAATGTTTATCCACATATCTAGAATTCTATTGCTGGAATAAAAGTAATGTGTGCTTCGTATGTAACTATGACATACATCAATACAAAATAAATAAATAAATAATAAAGACAAAATAATAAATACATATTATTATGTATTATCTGAGACCTTGTGTTAGCTATGCAATTATTTTTATATTACATAACATTTCTTTGCTATATAATATAGTTAAGATTGTATCTTGTTCTGATCCTCAGACCACCTGCCCTTTTATTCAGTATTGTAAGTTTATAAGTAGCCAATCTAAAGTAGCAAGAGAAGGAAGTAAGATTGCAAAGACAAACCAAAAGTCATGAATAGACCATTCCAAAGGAGAATAATTTGCAAGCTGTTTTATATGTTAACCCAAAATTACATCCTAGTAATATGTGCTAAATCATAGGAAGCCATTTAGGTAACTGCTGTTAGGATATCTTGGTCTTCTGTCAGATAAGCTTCAGATATCTGCAAAGAAGAACAGAAAAACACCTGATAACTTGGAGATTATGTAAACATGTTAACTTTAAAATTTTACTGACAACTTTAAGATAATTTGGATATATTAATGAACTAACACTAAGGTGGCATAGATATGAGTTAGTCTGTTCCCCCTCTCAAAAAACACTATAAAAATTAGACTTCAATTGTACAACTTCCCACCCCCATGAATATACTCAATGAGCAATTATTAGCTTTCTTTACATGATTCATGGATTTGGTCACTGTTTTTAATACTACATGTTTGTATTTTATGAGACTTGTATAATTAGTTTATGTGCAATGTTGTAAAATGGCTCAATATGAGAACTCGATCTTTGATTTCATTGATATAGGGAACAACCAGTGAGGAAAAATACCTATCAAAACACCATATTTGGGAGTATCCAGGTAGCACACTGAATAGACTGCTTGCTGGGTATGGTGTTGGGAGGATCGGTACTCAACTCTGACCATTTCCTAGCTGTGTGATCCTGGGCAAGTCACTTAAATCTGAATTCCTAGCTCTTGCTATTCTTCTGTTTTAGAAGTGAAGCTAAGGCAGAAGGCAAGAATTTAACTGCCCCCTACCATCTTTACAATTTATAGACTTAGAGTTTTCTATGGCATCAACAGATTAAGTGACTTCCAAAAGGTCTTGCTACCAGTAGAGAAGTATAGTATGTTAAAGATGGTTGTGAATCCAAGTCTTTCAGACTCTAAGGCTGGCTCTCTATTCATTATACCAAACTATTTCAGTGTTGACATATTCATTATTGAGTCTGTGCTAAGTATTATATTTGTTATATGAACTATTGCTAGATGGTATGTAATTCTAATGCAAATATTATGTTTAGGTATATATGCATTGTAGGGACTGTTTCATTCTTTGTTTTTGTATTCACAGTGCCTGACATGTAGTACATACTTAAATACTTGTTTATTGGTTGATTATACTTTGTAGTTGGGATGATAACCCATGATTATGTTATGGGCTAAGTTAATATTCTTAAGATGCATGTTCACAGATATCCATTTGTATACTATATAATTTCTAGGACTAGCAGATCTTCCATTTGGGATATGATATATTTATTATCTGCTAGCTCTCTTTCTGATCTAACAAGTCTTCAACTCCCTCTTTTGAGTTTACTGTGTTTATAAAGATCTTAGGATCATTGAGACCATTGAGCTGAAGACTGGTTTAGGTCTAGAAATGAAGCGAATCACTTGTGCGAGCATTAGAAGATTGGTGGTTGAAGACTGAGAGGGAAGGCTGATACCTAGAGCATTCTCTTTCTCTTCCTGAACTGCCTTTGATTCTTCACAGTTCTTTTGGTGATGAATAGGCAAAGAGGTCTGAGTAGTCCCAAATAACTTATCTGATGAACCAGTTGCACTGAGAAAAGAGGTGGAAGAGAGGCATAGCAGGTTTCTGGTCACTAGAAAGCTGTAATAAGAAAAGCAGCCATTTTAGGGCATAGCCTGAGTTCTTCACTTTTCCCATTGACCTGGTCAGGGATGCTGAAGAGGGCTTTGGGTAAAAGAGCAGAAGAATATGATTTTGGGATAAGCTGTATTTATTATTCTCAGTTTGGGGGTTATTTCTTAACTTTGAATTTAATTGTCTGTGTTTCAGGCAATAAAACATTTATATGTGCTAAAGAAAGTGGTGTAATTGACAGAGAACCAGTCTTAGGTTGGGGGCCTGGAAGTACCACCACTGATACACAGTAACTGCCAAAGTGACAACTGGGCAATCTGCCCTGGAACACTCCACAGCTTAATTAAATGCAAATTAAAATGTCTTTGAAAAACACTTAACAAAATAAATAAAAATACAATAGAACATATTGACAATGGTAACACTTATTTTCCTAAATCTAGATGAAGCTCTAAGGGTTTCTATTAGAAACTGAGACCACTGCGTTGGGCAACTTTCTTAAGATTAAATGACAAGGGAGGGAGACAACACGGATTGTATAATTTTGGAAAACTTATGTAGTGATTTGCTATTAAAATAAAAAAATCCAAATTAAAAAAAAAGACAGTAACAGAAAACATGTTTTAATCTGCTTTATTTTTGTGGGTATTTTCTTATCTGAGAGTTCCTTATAATAATGAAATCATAAGTCTATCCCCTACTATTTACATGTAGAAACTGATGGCATTTCTCTCTCATAAACTAAGCCCCTCCAGAAAGAGGATCCTGGGTTCAGGTAACCCTTTCAGTCTACATAAACGCAAAGCTACAGCTCCCAAGCTTCTACCAATGTATTTACTTTTTTCTGTAGTAAGCCAGAGTTCACAATTAGATCAAATCAAAAGTGTTTAATGAAATAGTATAATAAGAACATTTTCAAGAGAATAATTCCCCACAAGTTTCTGGTAATATCATAGTACTGTTTTTCCTGGGTCTGTTCCACACACAGTATGGTGGTCTCTGTTCAGTGAGTTTATTTATTGGCCTAAGCTAGTCTCACGGTAATTGCTGTGCTAGTTCCTGCAGGTCCTGTGATAATTTCTGGGCAAATGTCCTCTACTGGTACATTGCTCTGCTATTTCCATGGTATTTCTGCCTGGTAGGTTGTTCTGTTGTTTCTAGCTTCTGGGTTTATCTCTTCAGGAACTCAAAAGTAATCTCAGCTCCATCTGTTAAGGGTGTTAAGGCTGGAAATCTCTCTCTGATAATGATAATGTTAACTTTTTAGTCATAGATACTACACCCTATTAACAAAGGCAGTTAAATGGTACAGTGGATAAAACTTGGAGCCTAGTGTAAGGAAGATCTGAATTCAAATTCTGCTCAGACCTTTATTTGCTGTGTGATCCTTAACCTCTGCTTACTTCAGTTTCATCAGCTGTAGAAAGGGAATAATAATAGCACCTACTTCCCTTAGGGCAGCTAGGTGGCACAGTGGAGAGAATGCTAGACCTGGAGTCAGATTCATTTTCTTCAGATTTAGCTGTAGACACTTGCTGGATTTGTGACCCTGGACAAGTAACTAATCTTATTTATCTCAGTTTCCTCATATATAAAATGAGTTAGAGAAGGAAATGGCAAACCATTCCAGTATCTTTGCTAAGAAAACCCCAAAAGGGGTTATAAAAAGTCAGATATAACTGAAAATAATTGAATAATAACATTTTCCAGAATCGTTGAGAGAACCAATTGAGTCAGTATTTTTGATGTTTGTAACATAGTGCCTAACATTCTAGTAATGTTAGTTATCATTATTACTATTAGTAATAACAAAAAGCCAGGTATAATGGCCCAAAATTAAGATTAATTTTTTTCTATCCCTGTATCTTGGTAGAGATAAAAGTCATGTAACAGATAACTATCTAATTTCAGTTTAGATATTCTCTGATCATCTCTGGCTTACTTAATTTAAGCCAGAGCAAAATATAAGCTAATGAAATATGTTTATACTCTACTCACCTAACTCAAAATCTTTTAGCAAGCATATCTGTCAGCAGAGAAAACTGATTATTAATACCCAGAAGTTAATGTACAAATATTTGTCAGCAAGATGAGGATGACAAATTTATACAAATAGGAATATTGAACACTAGGACTGGATGCAATGGGTTCTTTAGAACTTGCTGGTTTGCTGGACATTAGCTTTGATTCTTGACTCATTTCATCATGTTCTGATTTGATCTCTGGAGCACTGTACTGTCATTAAGAATCAGGGGTTGTATATTACATATGCTTCTTGTTTCTAAAGCCTCACATAATAAGGTTATGCCTTATTTATATTTATATTTCATCCAAATTGTAAGTCAGAACTGGAAAAGATAGAGACTATGGAATGCTTGAATGATTCTCTGTCAAGTATAAATAAAAGATACCATACCATAGAAGGGACTTTGAGGCTTCGAATTTGAACTTCCATATGGAAAGGCCGATTGAGACAACAAAACTTGTTAATTGTTTCTTACAGATTGACTTATTACCCTGTTCACCAATCACATTTGAATAGACCCATTAGGAATCTGGGAAATGTTAAATAGATGGTGACCACAAGGATTGTTTTTGTTTGTCCTTCATATTCGGAGAAGATCAATGGCATCACAATGTTGGGGTTAGGGTATAATATATTTTTGATTGTGGCTGATCAGTCACACACCACAAGTCAGGCACAAATAGTCCATTAGAACCTTTGGGATGGAGATGCCTCTGTTTCTACTTCACTCATGGAGCACAGCATCATATTTGATGCATACACAACATGCTGGATGATCCTGTCTGTGTTAGTATCTCCCGTCTTGAAATCAATACTAAGATTCTTCAGAGAGACCTTGAGAGTGTCCTTGTATTGCTTTTTTGCTTTGTTTGAATTCTCTGAAAAATAGTCTTTTAGGTAAATATGTATTTGACATCCAGGCTACATGGGTAATACATCAGAGTTGCCCCTCTGTAGTAGAGTTTGAATGATTGACAGTTGAGCTTGAAAGAAGACTTCAGTGTCCAGTACCCAACTTTGCCAGGTAATCTTCAGAATCTTCCTAAGACAATTAAAATTGAAGCAGTACAATTTTCTGACATGGTCTTTGTAGACTGTCCAGGTTTTACAAGCATACAATAATGAGGTCAGCATAATGGCCCTGTAGACCTTCAGTTTGGTACGCAGGCCAATACCTTTTTTTCCTCTTACTTTCTTTTGGAGCCTCCTAAATGCTGAACTAGTTCAGGCAATGTGTTTGTTAATCTCATCTTCTGTGTGGACATCCCTGGAAAGTATATTGCCAGGGTAAATGAACTTATCCACAGCATTGAAAGTTTCTCCATTTACTGTAACCATGTTCCATGAATGGATGGTGCCATGCTGACTTGTAAAGAACCTCTGTTTTCTTGGTATTGATGTCAAATTAGCACAACTGGAAGAGAATCACTCCATATTCTTTTATATCCAAACCTTAGAGGCGGCTTTGAGTGCACAATCAGTCATGAAACAAAAAATAATGTGCCACTTTAATTTCAGCTTGTTGTCTTTTCAAGTTAAATAGTTTTCCATTAATGTGGATAGCTGGTCTCAAGGCTATTTTCATCCTTACTGAAGGTATCTAACACCATTGCTGAAAACTTGATACTAAAAAGCATGAGATCAAGAACACAGTTCTGGTTTACTCCCCTTCATCAGTATCCATATGAACATGTCATCATGAAACTGGTGTATAATACTAATGCACCTTTCTGGGCAAACAAATTTCACCATAATTTTCCACAAGTCATATGACTGACAGTATCAAGGACCCTAGTCACATAAACAAATGTTGTGTACAGACCTCTGTTCTGTTCCTGGCATTTCTCCTGGAGTTGTCAGGCAGCATATACCATGTTGACCATTGTTTGGTCCTTTCTGAAGCCACATTGGCTCTCGGGTAGTTGACCATCTTTCAGATGAAGGATCAGATGATTAAAGAGGACTCATAAGAATCTTGCCAACAATGACTAAGAGAGACCCTCCATCCCATGATTGTCAAAGGACAACCTGTTTACTTTTTCTTTTTAGAGATGGACAACGGAGGCATCCTTGATCTTCTGGGGGTCAGCCTCTTCTTGCAATATAACTCAGGAAGCTTTTTTATGAGCAGAGGACCCCCTGCCTTATACATCTCTTCTGGGAAAAGAATCAGCACCAGACACTTTGTCACATAAGAAAGTAAAATGATATTCAAAATCTCTTTAGTAGGAAGTCTGATTAGAGAGGGATTTACTTCTACTTAAAATATATGGTCTGTTGAGAAAACTATGGAAGTTTTTAGCCCATCTCTCCAAAAAAAAACAACAACAAACCCTTACCACTGATCATTGTGGCCCCTTCAGTGCTGAGTAGATGAGATACACTATAGGGTCTTTGGCCTACAAATAATCTTTAGGGCTTTGCAGAAGCACTTTGGATTTTTGCTATTGGTATAAAACTAATCTCATATGCCTTCTTACTGAGAGTCAAATCCAGCATCTCTCTAAGCTTCTTTTATGCTTTACTTTCAAAGGAATGAAACACCGATTTCTTAGAGAAAGATGAGCAGTCATGCTGGTAAACCTTGTGGAGTTCTTGTTTTTCACTTAGCAGTTTTTTTAATTTCCTCATCATTTTCATTAAACCAGTGCTGATCTTCTTGAGTGTTCTAGCATAGATGAGCAAATGGAATGCTATATTCCAAGTCTCTGAAATCTGTGTACTCCTTTTCTGTTCTACTGTTGCTAACTGGGTGCTAACTCAGCTTTCATTCCAGGTCAATAATAAATTGTTCACACATGGAGAAGTGCTATTGATGCTGAATCTCTTGAAGTCATCTTGCCTTGGGGATATTGCTTCTTTTGAATGTGAATGATTAAAGGCTTAGAGAAGATAAGTCTTGGAGAAGATAAGTCTGTGATCAGCCCAGCACTGCACTCACCTTCATTGCTCTCAGATCCTTCCTTTTTCTTCTCCTAACAATATCAGTGCTTATTGCAAGGGTGCATCCATAATATTTTGTTGCTACTCAGTAAACTTGTATATATATCCCAAAAGGCTTGAACCACAGGTTCATGATAACAAAGACTGCCTTTTATAGGAAGGTGCTATGCCACCATTATCAGTATGTAATGTTCTCAACCCCAAGGAGGTCAAAGAAAAATTTTAAGACCTGGAGACCCTCATCATCAATTTGCCAAAAGATGACAAGTTTGTAATTCTGGGTCACTTTAATTATCAGATGTGGGAGAGAGTCCTTGGGAAGAATGGAGTCAGAAACAGCAACAGCAATGATCACTACTGAAAACTTGTATGTCCCACTACTTTCTAGCTACCAGTATTGTCTACTGCTATCACCCCGATAGAGCTCTAAATTAGGAAGTATTGTCAAAGAGGAGAAGTTCTACTTCTCTCATCCACTGCTTGGGAAGTGAGAAATCTCTCAGATGAGGTCCTAGAAGAGTAGAAACAGAGAGACCTCTTTCAATATCAGGCTCGGAAAGAGCAGAGAACATTTTAACTGAAAAAGAAGAAAAAAAACCCAACCAAACCTTGGGCTAGAGGTAGGAAAGATTGAATCTTTCCAGAGCACACGTGCCATTTCCTGTTGAGAAATTAACTGTATTCAGTCATCTATTTATTTGTTATACCATGTGGTTATATGTTAGGTTAGGTTAACCTGACAATAGAGTTGCTTATATCATAACATGTAGTGAATCTCTTGAGGATTTGAGAGAGAGAAAAGACAATGAGACACTGTAATTGTAGAGCTGTGTACATTGAGCCTTATGTCCATTCTCCCCTATCCCACAATCTCTGTGTGCATTTATGGGAAAGCATATAATAAGGATGGTTTGTATTGTAGTCCTTGCTATAGCATTTGAGTAAATGCCCTTTCTAAGCGCTAATAGTATCAGTCAATTTATATTAAGTGTCTAATATGTGTCTAATTAGGTCTAACTGACCTAAACATTGGGGACTCTTATTTGTCCTTTCTTTTTGAAAAGGACCAATGATATCACTGAGTGATCTTGACTTAGGGCGTATTATATTTATTTATTTATTTATTTATTTTTTATTTTATTTTAAACCCTTAACTTCTGTGTATTGACTCATAGGTGGAAGAGTGGTAAGGGTGGGCAATGGGGGTCAAGTGACTTGCCCAGGGTCACACAGCTGGGAAGTGTCTGAGACCGGATTTGAACCTAGGACCTCCTGTCTCTAGGTCTGGCTCTCAATCCACTGAGCTACCCAGCTGCCCCAGGGCGTATTATATTTAAAGGAGACAGGATTGCACAAAGTCATCAGCCTCATTCTCGTTCAGTCATAGAAGTCCAGTGGTCAGACAAAAGTCAGGGTGACTGGTGGCAGTGAGTCTGACAAAGCTCAAAGTGCTCAGTGCTGCTTCAGCTGCCTTCATGGCTGTTGTAACAAATTGTTCTCATCTACAGCCAGGGGAAGTCTTCACATTCTTGGGGGGGTTATACATTCCTCTAAACCATTGACATGCTTGAAGCCTCTTTTTTTCCCTCAACCTGGTTTAGCTTGTCTGCTGAGATGGTTTTACTGGGGTTTGGCCACTGAACCCAGCTTCTTGGGACACAGTTTACAATTTTAGTTTATTAACTTTAATAAATTAAAATTTAAACTATAAATTATGAATTATGATTTTTTGTCAGAAAGTTCACTAAATTGCCCTTAGCCTTTGACACAGAAATCCACAGGGCATATGTTCAAAGACTCTATTGGATCAAACATATTCATAGCATCACTTGTTAACAGTAGCAAAAAAATTGGAAACAGAATGGGTGTCCATCAATTGGGGGATGGCTGAACAACTTATAGTATATGAGTGTAATGGAATATTGTTTCTGCCACAATCCTTGACAAATATGAGAAATTCACAGAAATATAATATCTATATAAAGTGAAACAGGGCAGAACTGGGAGAACAATATGCATAATAGCCACAATACAGTGCAATATAATAGTATAAACATGTAATATAATAATATACAATAGAACGAACAAAAAGAATACTAAAATAAGTCAAATTCTAAGGAAGTATGGACACCAAAGTTAAATGAGCATCCCTGAAAAGGGTCAGGCTATTCCTCACACCAGAGATGCTAATCCTCCCTGCACACTTTGTACACTCCACATAGAAAGTAAAATCTAGAGAAAAGTCACTACTAGTGACTGAGAGCATTAAGATAGTCTTTATATGAAAGGTTGCAATTCAGATGAGCTTTGCAGGAAGCTAAGGATTCTATTAGTTTGTGGTGGAAAAAATGATTTTTAGAGATATAAGGGATATTATAACATCCAAACAATTAAGTACATACATGATGGTTAAAGGGGAAGGAAGAAACCACTAACTAGGGAGTCGGAGAAAGGCTTCCCATAGGAGTTGGTACATCAACTGAGCTTAAAGAAGCTAGCAGCTATAAAAGGTAAATGTGAGAAGGGAGTATGTTCTAAGTGGGAGACAATGGTTGAAACAGCCTATTTAAAGATATTGAAAGAAAGAAATGTGATATTATATTTGGGGAAATACAAATAATTTAGTCTGGCCAGGACAAAGAGTTAAGAAAGAGGTATAATATACAAATAAATTTAGAATGGTAGTCTGGAATCATATTATGCAAGACTTTCAATTTTAAAATAAGGAGTTCGTTTTTGATTGTAGGGACATTTGGGAGCTTTGGAAAGTTCTTGAGCAAAGGAGTGACATGATCACATAGTGCTCTAATAAGATTATTTTGTCAGCATATCCTTCCTCAAATCCTCCCTAGAGGATTTACCCACTAGGTCATCAATCTTCCTCTAGAACTCTGTGAAAATTTCGTGAGTATCACTGGAGCACTCAGGTTATCCATCTGTTATCCCTTGTTCACATGACAGATGGAACTAGTAAATTTTTCAGTACCTGAAAGTGCCTGAAAGACCACCACATGGTCTCCTGTTCAATGTTCATTCTGTTAAATTCTTTGTTCTTTGTTCTTGCTTTGCCACAGTACTAGCTTTTTTTTTTGTTTGTCTTCACATGGAGATTACATAACAGATTGTTTAAAATAGTTGATTTTTCTAAGTTGAGGTTATTTCTTATTAGATCAATGTTTTGAAATAGGCCAAATTTGAGATATCATATTATTCAATGATATGGTGCAGGTAATTGATAAATGTGAAGGTTACATTTATTATTGATTATTATGACCTACATAGCTAAAGATTTTATCAAATGTTTTAAAAATATATCAAATCTTTGAGAATGGAAACAATTAAAAATTAATTTTTAGGAGTTCATCATTTAACATAAAATGTCTCATGTTTTTATAAAGCTAAGAATTGCTTCTAAGTTTATTTCACAAAGAAGTAATAATCTACTAGAGTGGAAGATGGCTTTTCTTCCTAATTCTTTGATATTTCTTATAATAGTCATGACAAAATCTGACACTATTTTCTGACTTCATGAATGGAATTCATTATGCAATTAGTTATTTTTAAATTTTCTTTAGGAATTTGATTCAAATTCTTTAGAACATGCCTGAATTAAATATTAAACTTAATGTCTCAGGGGAAACTACCAGAAAGGAGAGCACTAGAGGAGCCCATAAATTATAGATGGCCAGAAACCTATAATCTGGAAATGACACTCTTATTTTTATGTAATAAAATTTGTATAATCTCCTTTTTGTGTTGTAGTACAGAAATAGAAATAATCAATTTAAGAATATTTGTAAATATGTGATATGGTGAACCTATAATTGTTTATATCACTTTGCCAAAGATGATGCAATGCATAGTGTGCTGGACTTCATGGGATCAGGAAGATCTGAGTTCAAATCCAAACTCAGATGGTTATTAGCAGGGTGACCATCAATATATAACGTAAGCTTTTCATTCCTCATTTTCCTCATTAGTAAAAAAAATAATAATAATACTTCCCTCACAGTATTATGAGAATAGAATGAGGTATTATTTGTAAAGCATTTTGGAAACCTTAAGACATATATAAATGTTAGCTATGTTATGATTAAAATTATTTGAAAGATTGGTTTTTGGTTAAGAATATCAGTTTATTAACTAGGCTAGCATATAACCAACAAATTAATACATCAATGGCCTTCTCAATGATCAAAGACCCAGAAAGTCTTCCAAGCAGATCTGTAAATACAGTTTGGGAGCTCCCTATTTAGTCCTTCCCTGACTAGTGAACAGTTAATAAGGAGGTTTTCCATTAAGACTCTCAACCCTCCACAACTCATGGGTAATGGAGTCACATATGCAGGAAAAAGGGCAGAAAGTCATTTTTCTGGAGCTCCTAAGAACAAAGGAAAAGGCCAGCAGATTGATCATAATGTCTCTAATCCAGGATTCTGACACGGGAATTCTCTCTAATCCAGGACTCTGCTATAGGAATAACATGCCGTATAAAAAATAAATTCTCATAGCTTTGATGATAATGATGATGACTTAATTCAAGAAATGGCATACAAGATAATATTTAAGATATGTATAACTAGAATGGGAAGTTAACTAGCCATCTAACAGGATGGATAGTCAAAGTATATTTTAGTAATCATGTAAAATTAAAAAGATGTAGAGGAAGGACCTGAGGCATGTTGTATAGATTATAAGTGATTTATGGGTGGACAAAGATAAAATATACCATATGAAAGAGGAGATGGGACACTGAAGGGAGGGTAGTATCTATATCATGTTATGAGGAGGAGTATAGATGACAGCTTGAAGAAATCTTGGACTTCATGGACATTCTATAATGGAATAAAGCCAGGGTTTTGAAAAAGAATGTGGTTTGCCCAAGATGAAGGAAGGAGGTTTGGCTGTGTGGTCCAGCTTTGCCAAGTATCCAAGGAGCTGATAGAGTGGGATTTGGATTTCACTGAGAAAAAGATACTTCAAGCAATTATCATGGCCTAGGTAGAGGAAAGATCTTGATTATCTGCTGGTGGACAGCAGATTTATCTACCTTACTCTCTAGAGCGTTTGTGGATTATCTGGTTGTGTATAGGACTTGTTCCTGGTTCCTGTGACATCTGTGATGGAGCACTGTGGATCAGTGTAGTGAGAAGCCCACCTCTCCAGTCCTCTCTTATTCTAGTTAGAGGTTTAGCTTAGTTTAGACCTTAGTTTAATTAAATCATTTGGGTTATTCCACAGTGTAGTAAACCCTTCTCTTCCTCCCTTATGTAATATCAATAAACTCAGTTTGTTTGTAAAAAGAAAGAAAGAAAGAAAATACTGGGAATAGGGGAATAACTAGATGCCAGACAAACTGGGGACATTCCTATACCTCACAAGGGAAGGACTAACAGGTTAACACAGGGAAATCAAATGGGGATGTGAGTTTGGGAATGACAGTTGGTCAGCTAGTCAATAGTGTTTCCCAAGTTGGGAAAAGAAAACACTAAGCTCTTTCAGGTCTTTCCCAGACAGACAGAGAGAGAGAGAGAGAGAGAGAGAGAGAGAGAGAGAGAGGCAAAGATGTTTCCTCCTCCAGCCCTGAGAGAGTACCTCTCTGTGTGTGACTCTGCCAACTGCCAGATACCAACTGCCACTGCCACACCCAGAGAGAGTAACTGTAACAGGAAAAACAGTTAGAACTGTCAACATCTGAAACTGAAACACTGACTCAGCTGTACTTCAAACTCCAATTCTTTCTCAAGCAAGCTTCTTCACTTCTTTTCTCTAAACTAATATAACAATACCTAATTTCTAATATCATCATTATAAAGTCCACCTATAATCTCTTTTTTCCTGACAAAAGTCCAGCTTGTCTTCTCTTTTTGTCATACCATTGCTTGATGGCATATTTTACTACAGTTATTCTTCATGAGGCAACTAGATGGCACAGTGAATAGAATACTTGGCCTAAAATAGAATACTTGGCCTGAGTTCAAATTCACCCTCAAATACTTAGACTAGCTGTATGACCCCGGATGAGGCACTTTAACTTCTTTCTCCCTCAGGGTTGTTGTTAGAATTAAAGGAGATCATATGCTTAGCACAGTGCTATGTAAATGTTTATTTCCTGCCCTTTTCTTTCAGAGTTTCTCATTGGCTATATCCTGCAGCCTATTCCCATCCACTATACATGCTTCCAATTACTCTCTGAGTGACATTCATATTTTAATTCTTCAAAGCTGATAGTATGCCATGTTTTTTTCTGCCAAAAACAATACCAGTAAAATGCTAGTATGAAAGAAATCCTCCTTTATATTAGCATAGACTTAAATGGTAAAGGACATTGAAACTATTCTGCTATTGATTTGGGAGACATCTTAACTTAATGCTGTATAGGCATGATATCCTACCCTGAAGTCAGAAGCATTTGCAAATTATATTGGGGACCAACAGTGAAGGGAAAAGTCCACAACGGAAATGACTATCCATCGATTCTAAAACAGAGAAGATAAGCATTAAAAAAAGAAAAGAAAAGAAAATGATTAGATACGATTTTATTTCATGGAAAATTATTTTTTCCAAATTTTAGATTTTTAGCATCATTCTAGACCTTTGGTATGGGTACTCTGCAGTAGCCTGTATCTTTAACTAGAGTATTAGAATGTCTCTGCAATGGAAAGAATACTAAATCTGAAGTTTCTGAGCTGGAATCTGGGCTCTAATTACCTTGGCTGGGACAAAGTCATATAACCCCTCAAAACCCGTTTCCTCATTTGTAAAAGCTAAATGGAAGGAATAGATCATCTCCAAGGCCCCTTCTGTTTCTAACTATCAAACTTACATCCAGATTCCTGACTCCAACTTCTGTTCTCATGTAAACTTAGCAGAAGAGAAGAAAAATGGATGGAAAATGCCTTAACATTATAGTTAAAGAATGAAAAAGTTGTTCCAGGCCAGATTCAACTGGGTAGGTCAGCTTAGTTATGAGTTCTGGAGTATAAAAATGTTAATTTGGGCTTTGTAAGCTGCAGTCCTGACTATTGCAAGTGGACAAGAAATATTTGGAAATACACTTTGTGTCTTTTGGTAAAAGACCCTGAGTGTTTTAATTGAACAAGTTCTTGGAAGCATTTGGGGCATAGCTCATGCAAATACAACATTTTTTTGGAGCCCCAGGTGAGAGTGAAATAAAAAATTGCAGAGGACTCATTTAAAACTCCTGAGGCTTTAACCATCCCATGACCCAGGTATTTCCTAGGGCGACAAAATTCACAGACAAGGCTACCCTACAGGTGGAACTTGAAGAAGGAGCTCTTTTTCTTTCTTTCTTTTTTTTTTAAACCCTTACCTTCTATCTTAGAATCAATACTGTATATTGGTTCCAAGTCACACAGTTGGGAAGTATCTGAGGCCAGATTTGAACCCAGGACCTCCCATCTCTAGGCCTATGGCTCTCAATCCACTGAACCACCCAGCTGCTCCCTTGAGGAGTCCTTCTTAGACATCTGTGCAAGGACACCTTACAGCTTAATGGGAAATACTTCAAGTCTGAAGACTCCTAATATGGCTACCAATGAAATTCTTTGAGAATTTGCCTTTGCAAAGGAGACTTCTATGGAAGAAGAAAATGGCCACTAAAGCCTACTTTGCACCTTCAAGACTTGGAAGCCATGATATGCTGTAGAAAATGGAATAGCTTTTTTTGGGGTAAGATTTAGCTGTAGGGCAGTGTCCAGAGTACCCCCAGAAGCCATTTGTCCATGCTTCCCCCTCTAGTTTCCCTCCCACCTTTGGTGAATGGAGGGCGAATTCTAAAGTCTTCCTGGACTCATTACTTTTGTTCCTTGCTGTCTTCAGTGGCGGAATTGCTGTGACCAGAAGAGGGAAATGACAACCTTGTTTTATGGAACCCTAAAATGGACCCTTGTTCCTGTTAACTTGACTTCAAGAAATTCCCTGAGTGACCCTTATCTCAGACTGAACAAACACCCCTTCATCACTTAGGTAGATTAGCAGATATAATCAAATTTTAACTACCTTTTTGGTCTTAGTTTCTCCTTCTATATCTAGGCTACTTCCAGGTGCCCTAACCTTTGGCTAGTGCATCCAGGTCTCTAGTCTATTTTTCCTAAGTGGGTGGGAGGGCCCTTCTCTAGCTTTAAAATGGATATAAACACATTGTATTTGGTAGTTCAATGGAACTTCCTGGACTGAGATCCTGTGTGTCTTCCCAGTTTAATCTTCCAACCTCAATTAAAGACTGTTATTATTAAAAAAAATGAAAAAGTCCCAGTTCTTCTCTTTGCCAGAATCCATCCAGCTTCATGCTGAATAAATTGGTTTTATGCTATTTTAAACTCCAAATTAGGTCCAAGAGTTTGATCAAACCCATTACAAAACAAAATAACAACAACAACAAAACATGCTACCCTTTCTAGACATTACTAAAATGATAATGAAGTGAAACTTACTGAATTATTTGTGAATGAAAACATTAGAATCTAGCTAAGCTGAAATATGCAGCCTGTGGAGGCCAAGGGCTACAAATATAAGTCGTGAAACCTTTAAGTTCTAAAGGCTATTCCTGTGAAACTGAAAACCTTATGTTGCCCTGGGTTTTTGAGTTCTTAGCTTTTAGCTTAGTATTACCTCCTCTGCTTTCTAGGTGGAATAAATGATAGGACAGAAAGAGAACTCAGGACAGCAGATTCAAGACATAAAGAGAATATTTATCACTGTCTTGACTGTTTTCCTCTAATCTATGTGAAGTTTTCTAATGCTCTTTGATAAGAATTCAACATGAATAACTAACAAGGAGCATTGCCACTATTTTATTTCTCTGGCCCATGCAAATGAAAGCTATGTTTAAATATTCATATTAAAAACACAAACATCTGTGTCAGGAGATAGGAAACAGAGTAATGCAAAAACATCAAACCTTCACAATTCAAGTTTGTTTTAAATAATCTGCAAATTTATATATTTTATTTTAAAATTCTTACTTTCCATCTTAGAATCAATAGTCTGTATTGGTTCTAAGGCAGAAGAGAGATAAGAGTTAGGCAATGGAAGTTAAGTGACTTGCCCAGGGTCACACAGCTAACAAGTGTCTGATTTGAACTCAGGACCTCCTATCTCTGGACCTGCTTCATCATCCACTGAGCCACCTAGCTGCCTCTGAATTGACATATTTCAAATGAATACTTCCATCTACTAAATATTGTGCTATGTACCAAAGGGAATGTAAAGAAATAAATAGTAAGCAAAACATAAACACACAAAATTGAACTCATCTCTTTTTCTGAAATGAATACCAATTTATATTTTCTCTGTTAGTTTATTATCATCATAGACATCACCATCAAAGCTAGTATTCATATAGTGCCTACTATGTTTAGATACTGTACTACATACTTTGAAAATATTATCTAAAAAAATTACCTCATTTGATCTCCAAAACTACCCTTGGAGGCAGGTACTATTATTATCTCCATTTTACAACTGAAGGAACAGAGGCAAACAAAAGTCAAGACACCTGCCCAGGGTCACAAAGCACGTAAAGTTGGATTTAAATTTGTCTTCCCAATTCCAGGTTTGTGATACCTTCTTGCCCACCAATCAATTAACCAGCAATAATTTACTATTTATGCACCAGGAATGGTGCTGGGCCTGGATGGCACCATTAACCTCCTAGTAAAACAAGCTCCCAGCATTTAAGTGGTCTTTGACTTCTTTCTCTTTTATTTCTCAATTTGGTCAATAGCTAAATCCTGTTTTTCTTTTTCTGATATCTCTTAAATAAATCCCTTTCTTCCCATTCCCAGTCATGATTATCTTCAAAGTTTAGACAGTATGCTATAGTGAAAATATTCTCGAGGGTCAGAATCATTGGGTTCAATCCTCTGTTTGGGAATTTCTGACTTGGGAAAATCACCAAATATTTCTGAGCTCAGTTTCATGATCTATAAAATAGGGTTAATGATATTTGTATTATCTACCTCACAGTGTTATTAAGAGTAAAGTACTCTATAACTATATATAAGGTGAAGTGTTATTACATTATTACTGCCTTTTCTCATCTTTTGGGAGGATGTTCAGATAGAGACAATCCAAGGATGTCACTGTCTTGCAATTCTCTTATATGTAATATTTATATTTGTATGTAATATGTTTGTATGTAATATGTAATATTTCATGAATTATTGCAGCTAGGCAACACAAGACCACCATCCTGCTGCTCAAATCTGGATTTTGCAAGTCTACTCATTTCTGTGCCTGCCACAATTCACTCCCAATTCCAGTTCATCTTTCACTTAGCTGTCTTCCTAAGCCAAGGTCTGAACATCCTATTTCTCTACTCAAGAAACCCCAGTGGCTTCCTATAACCTCCAGGGTCAATTTAGCTCTTAAAGAATTTCATAACTTACCCTCCAAACTTTCCAATCTTCTTCCACCTTACACTCCTCAATGTTTTTTGTGATCCATTGACACTAGCCTCTTTGTTGTTCTTCAAACAAGATATTCATTTCCTGATTTCATACTTTTTCACTGGCTAGCTTCTATTCCTGGAATACTCTCCCATATCTCTTCCTACTGGCTTCCTTCAAGTCTCAACTGCAATTCACTGTTTATAAAAAGGCCTTCCAGATCCCCTTAATTTTTAGTGTCCTCCCTCTTTTGGTTATTTCCAATTTATCATATAGATCTATATATCTTGATTTGTATGTAGTTATTTGCATGTTGTCTTCCCTATTAGATTGTGAGTTCCTTGAAAATAGGGAGTGTCTTTCACATTTCTTTGTATCTTCAGCACTCAGCACAGTGCCTAGAACATAGTAGGGGCTTGATAAATGTTTACTATCTGACTAAAAATGGAGCAAATGTTGGGTCTGGAGTCAGGAAGTTCTGAGTTCAAAGCCACTTAACAGCTGTGTGACTTGGGCAAATCTCAGCCTCTGCTTCTTTATTTGCAGAATGCAGATAATAATAGCAATTACTTTATAGAATTATTGTGAAGATTAAAATAAATACAAAAAATAAAAAATAAAATAAAGTACAATGCTTTGCAAAGCTTAAAAACCTATTAAATATTAGCTATTTTAGTTATTCTGTTCCATAGCATAAAAGGAATTATTGGCTGGAATTTCATAAGAGAATTGGGATGTAAGCTTATCTTCAATAGACTCACTGTAAGATTTTTGATGCAGGACAAATTCAAGAGCAGACAGGAGGACAGGGGTGTATGTATCTCATCCTTTATCCACATAGAGCATTTAATTTCTTCTAGATGTTTTATTCCATATAGCTTCAAAATTATAAATATTTGGTGTGGTGATATTTGTTAAGGTCATTCTTAAACTTTTTTTTTAAACATTTATTAATATTCATTTTTAACATGGTTACATGATTCATGCTCCTCCTTTCCCCTTCGCCCCCCGCACTCCCCCCTCCCATGGCCGATGCGCATTTCCACTAGTTTTGTCATGTGTCCTTGATCAAGACCAATTTCCAAATTGTTGGTAGTTGCATTGGTGTGGTAGTTTCGAGTCCACACCCTCAATCATGTCCACCCCGACCCATGCGTTCAAGCAGTTGTTTTTCTTATATGTTTCCTCTCCTGCAGTCCTTCCTCTGAATGTGGGTAGCGTCTTTACCATAAATCCCTCAGAATTGTCCTGGGTCACTGTATTGCTGCTGGTACAGAGGTCCATTACATTCAATTTTACCACAGTATATCAGTCTCTGTGTACAATGTTCTTCTGGCTCTGCTCCTTTCGCTCTGCATCTGTTCCTGGAGGTCTCTCCAGTTCGCCTGGAACTCCTCCAGTTTATTATTCCTTTTAGTACAATAGTATTCCATCACCCGCATATACCACAGTTTGTTCAGCCATTCCCCAATTGAAGGACATACCCTCCTTTTCCAATTTGTTGCTACCACAAAAAGCGCAGCTATAAATATTTTCGTACAAGTCTGTTTATCTATGATCTCTTTGGGGTACAAACCCAGCAATGGTATGGCTGGATCAAAGGGCAGGCATTCTTTTATAGCCCTTTGAGCATGATTCCAAATTGCCAGCCAGAATGGCTGGATCAGTTCACAACTCCACCAGCAATGCATTAATGTCCCAATTTTGCCACATCCCCTCCAACATTCATCACTCTCCCCTTCTTTCATTTTAGCCAATCTGCTAGGTGTGAGGTGATACCTCAGAGTTGTTTTGATTTGCATTTCTCTAATTATTAGAGATTTGGAACACATTCTCATGTGCTTATTGATACTTTTGATTTCTTTACCTGAAAATTGC
>NC_058130.1:277054328-277055925 GCF_016433145.1 Gracilinanus agilis | reverse complement strand
CAGTTTTTGTCAAATAGTGGATTCATGTCCCAAAAGTTGGGCTCTTTGAGCTTATCATATACTGTCTTGCTGATGTCATTTATCCCAAGTCTATTCCATTGATCCTCCTCTCTATCTCTTAGCCAGTACCATATTGTTTTGATGACTGCTGCTTTATAGTATAGTTTAATATCTGGTACTGCTAGGCCCCCTTCCTTCACATTTTTTTCATTATTTCCCTTGATATTCTTGATCTTTTGTTATTCCAAATGAAATTTGTTATAGTTTTTTCTAATTCAGTAAGAAGTTTTTTGGTAGTTTGATAGGTATAGCGCTAAATAGGTAAATTAATTTGGGTAGAATTGTCATTTTTATTATGTTAGCTCCACCTACCCATGAGCAATCAATGGCTTTCCAATTGTTTAGATCCAGTTTTATTTGTTTGGAAAGTGTTTTATAGTTGTTTTCATATAATTGCTGTGTTTGTTTTGGTAGGTAGATTCCTAAGTAATTTATATTGTCTATAATGATTTTAAATGGTGTTTCTCTTTCTACTTCTTGCTGCTCTAGTGTGTTGGAAATGTATAGAAATGCTGATGATTTATGTGCATTTATTTTGTATCCTGCTACTTTGCTAAAGTTGTTGATTATTTCTACAAGCTTCTTAGTTGATTCTCTAGGATTTTTTAAGTAGACCATCATATCATCTGCAAAGAGTGATAGCTTAGTCTCCTCCTTGCCCACTTTGATACCTTCAATTTCTTTTTCTTCTCTAATTGCAACTGCTAGTGTTTCTAGTACAATGTTAAATAATAGAGGTGATAATGGGCATCCTTGTTTCACTCCTGATCTTATTGGGTAGGCTTCTAATTTATCCCCATTGCATATAATGTTTGTTGATGGTTTTAGGTATATACTGTTTATTATTTTTAGGAAAGGTACTTCTATTCCTATACTTTTCAGTGTTTTCAATAGTAATGGGTGCTGTATTTTGTCAAAGGCTTTTTCAGCATCTATTGAGATAATCATGTGATTTTTGTTTGTTAGACTGTTGATATGGTCAATTATGTGGATGGCTTTCCTAATGTTGAACCAGCCTTGCATTCCTGGTATGAATCAAACCTGATCATGGTGGATGATCTTCTTAATTACTTGCTGGAGTCTCTTTGCTATTATTCTATTTAAGATTTTTGCATCTATGTTCATTAGGGTATTTATTGGTCTGTAGTTTTCTTTCTCTGTTTTTGATCTCCCTGGCTTTGGAATCAGTACCATATTTGTGTCATAAAAGGAATTTGGTAGGACTCCTTCTTTGCTCATCATATCAAATAATCTGTATAGTATTGGAATTATTTGCTCTTTCAATGTCTGATAGAATTCACTTGTGAATCTATCAGGCCCTGGCGATTTTTTCTTAGGGAGTTCTTTGATGGCTTGTTCAATTTCTTTTTCTGATATGGGATTATTTAGGTATTCTATTTCTTCTGCTGTTAATCTAGGCAATTTATATTTTTGTAAATATTCATCCATATCTCCTAAATTGTTATATTTATTGCCATATAATTGGGCAAAATAGTTTTTAATGATTGCCTTAATATCCCCTTCATTAGAGGTGAGG